>NW_025536583.1:0-55206 GCF_020615455.1 Coregonus clupeaformis
GAGTCAACTAGACTAATGAGGAGCAACTAGACTACAATGAGGAGGAGTCAACTAGACCTAAGTGAGGATAACTAGACTAATGAGGAGTCAACTAGACTAATGAACATCTGGTCAACAGACTAATGAGGAGTCAACTAGACCAACTGAACATCTGGTCAACAGACTAATGAGGAGTCAACTAGACTAATGAACATCTGGTCAACACAATGAGGAGTCAACTAGACTAATGAACATCTGGTCAACACAATGAGGAGTCAACTAGACTAATGAACATCTGGTCAACACAATGAGGAGTCAACTAGACTAATGAACATCTGGTCAACACAATGAGGAGTCAACTAGACTAATGAACATCTGGTCAACACAATGAGGAGTCAACTAGACTAATGAACATCTGGTCAACACAATGAGGAGTCAACTAGACTAATGAACATCTGGTCAACACAATGAGGAGTCAAGTAGACTAATGAACATCTGGTCAACGACAATGAGGAGTCAACTAGACTAATGAACATCTGGTCAACACAATGAGGAGTCAACTAGACTAATGAACATCTGGTCAACACAATGAGGAGTCAACTAGACTAATGAACATCTGTCAACACAATGAGGAGTCAACTAGACTAATGAACATCTGGTCAACGACAATGAGGAGTCAACTAGACTAATGAACATCTGGTCAACACAATGAGGAGTCAACTAGACTAATGAACATCTGGTCAACACAATGAGGAGTCAACTAGACTAATGAACATCTGGTCAACACAATGAGGGAGTCAACTAGACTAATGAACATCTGGTCAACACAATGAGGAGTCAACTAGACTAATGAACATCTGGTCAACACAATGAGGAGTCAACTAGACTAATGAACATCTGGTCAACACAATGAGGAGTCAAGTAGACTAATGAACATCTGGTCAACACAATGAGGAGTCAACTAGACTAATGAACATCTGGTCAACACAATGAGGAGTCAACTAGACTAATGAACATCTGGTCAACACAATGAGGAGTCAACTAGACTAATGAACATCTGGTCAACACAATGAGGAGTCAACTAGACTAATGAACATCTGGTCAACACAATGAGGAGTCAACTAGACTAATGAACATCTGGTCAACACAATGAGGAGTCAACTAGACTAATGAACATCTGGTCAACACAATGAGGAGTCAACTAGACTAATGAACATCTGGTCAACACAATGAGGAGTCAACTAGACTAATGAACATCTGGTCAACACAATGAGGAGTCAACTAGACTAATGAACATCTGGTCAACACAATGAGGAGTCAACTAGACTAGCGAAAATCTGCCAATGAGGAGTCAACTAGACTAATGAACATCTGGTCAACGACAATGAGGAGTCAACTAGACTAATGAACATCTGGTCAACACAATGAGGAGTCAACTAGACTAATGAACATCTGGTCAACACAATGAGGAGTCAACTAGACTAATGAACATCTGGTCAACACAATGAGGAGTCAACTAGACTAATGAACATCTGGTCAACACAATGAGGAGTCAACTAGACTAATGAACATCTGGTCAACACAATGAGGAGTCAACTAGACTAATGAACATCTGGTCAACACAATGAGGAGTCAAGTAGACTAATGAACATCTGGTCAACACAATGAGGAGTCAACTAGACTAATGAACATCTGGTCAACACAATGAGGAGTCAACTAGACTAATGAACATCTGGTCAACACAATGAGGAGTCAACTAGACTAATGAACATCTGGTCAACACAATGAGGAGTCAACTAGACTAATGAACATCTGGTCAACACAATGAGGAGTCAACTAGACTAATGAACATCTGGTCAACACAATGAGGAGTCAACTAGACTAATGAACATCTGGTCAACACAATGAGGAGTCAACTAGACTAATGAACATCTGGTCAACACAATGAGGAGTCAAGTAGACTAATGAACATCTGGTCAACACAATGAGGAGTCAACTAGACTAATGAGGAGTCAACTAGACTAATGAACATCTGGTCAACACAATGAGGAGTCAACTAGACTAATGAACATCTGGTCAACACAATGAGGAGTCAACTAGACTAATGAACATCTGGTCAACACAATGAGGAGTCAAGTAGACTAATGAACATCTGGTCACACAATGAGGAGTCAACTAGACTAATGAACATCTGGTCAACACAATGAGGAGTCAACTAGACTAATGAACATCTGGTCAACACAATGAGGAGTCAAGTAGACTAATGAACATCTGGTCAACACAATGAGGAGTCAACTAGACTAATGAACATCTGGTCAACACAATGAGGAGTCAACTAGACTAATGAACATCTGGTCAACACAAAGGACTAGACAATGAGGAGTCAACTAGACTAATGAACATCTGGTCAACACAATGAGGAGTCAACTAGACTAATGAACATCTGGTCAACACAATGAGGAGTCAACTAGACTAATGAACATCTGGTCAACACAATGAGGAGTCAACTAGACTTATGATTCAGTCTGTGTGTTCCAAATGTCACCCTATTCCCTATGGGCCCTGGTCTAAAGTAGTGCACTATATAGGGAATAGGGTGTCATAGGGCTCTGGTCTAAAGTAGTGCACTATATAGGGAATAGGGTGTCATAGGGCTCTGGTCTAAAGTAGTGCACTATATAGGGAATAGGGTGTCATAGGGCTCTGGTCTAAAGTAGTGCACTATATAGGGAATAGGGTGTCATAGGGCTCTGGTCTAAAGTAGTGCACTATATAGGGAATAGGGTGTCATAGGGCTCTGGTCTAAATTAGTGGACTATATAGGGAATAGGGTGTCATAGGGCTCTGGTCTAAAGTAGTGCACTATATAGGGAATAGGGTGTCATAGGGCTCTGGTCTAAAGTAGTGTACTATATAGGGAATAGGGTGTCATAGGGCTCTGGTCTAAAGTAGTGCACTATATAGGGAATAGGGTGTCATAGGGCTCTGGTCTAAAGTAGTGCACTATATAGGGACTAGGGTGTCATAGAGCTCTGGTCTAAAGTAGTGCACTATATAGGGAATAGGTGTCATAGGGCTCTGGTCTAAAGTAGTGTACTATATAGGGAATAGGGTGTCATAGGGCTCTGGTCTAAAGTAGTGCACTATATAGGGAATAGGGTGTCATAGGGCTCTGGTCTAAAGTAGTGCACTATATAGGGAATAGGGTGTCATAGGGCTCTGGTCTAAAGTAGTGCACTATATAGGGAATAGGGTGTCATAGAGCTCTGGTCTAAAGTAGTGCACTATATAGGGAATAGGGTGTCATAGGGCTCTGGTCTAAAGTAGTGCACTATATAGGGAATAGGGTGTCATAGGGCTCTGGTCTAAAGTAGTGTACTATATAGGGAATAGGGTGCCATAGGGCTCTGGTCTAAAGTAGTGCACTATATAGGGAATAGGGTGTCATAGGGCTCTGGTCTAAAGTAGTGCACTATATAGGGAATAGGGTGTCATAGGGCTCTGGTCTAAAGTAGTGTACTATATAGGGAATAGGGTGCCATAGGGCTCTGGTCTAAAGTAGTGCACTATATAGGGAATAGGGTGTCATAGGGCTCTGGTCTAAAGTAGTGCACTATATAGGGAATAGGGTGTCATAGGGCTCTGGTCTAAAGTAGTGTACTATATAGGGAATAGGGTGCCATAGGGCTCTGGTCTAAAGTAGTGCACTATATAGGGAATAGGGTGTCATAGGGCTCTGGTCTAAAGTAGTGCACTATATAGGGAATAGGGTGTCATAGGGCTCTGGTCTAAAGTAGTGCACTATATAGGGAATAGGGTGTCATAGGGCTCTGGTCTAAAGTAGTGTACTATATAGGGAATAGGGTGCCATAGGGCTCTGGTCTAAAGTAGTGCACTATATAGGGAATAGGGTGTCATAGGGCTCTGGTCTAAAGTAGTGCACTATATAGGGAATAGGGTGCCATAGGGCTCTGGTCTAAAGTAGTGCACTATATAGGGAATAGGGTGTCATAGGGCTCTGGTCTAAAGTAGTGCACTATATAGGGAATAGGGTGTCATAGGGCTCTGGTCTAAAGTAGTGCACTATATAGGGAATAGGGTGTCATAGGGCTCTGGTCTAAAGTAGTGTACTATATAGGGAATAGGGTGCCATAGGGCTCTGGTCTAAAGTAGTGTACTATATAGGGAATAGGGTGCCATAGGGCTCTGGTCTAAAGTAGTGCACTATATAGGGAATAGGGTGTCATAGGGCTCTGGTCTAAAGTAGTGTACTATATAGGGAATAGGGTGCCATAGGGCTCTGGTCTAAAGTAGTGCACTATATAGGGAATAGGGTGTCATAGGGCTCTGGTCTAAAGTAGTGCACTATATAGGGAATAGGGTGTCATAGGGCTCTGGTCTAAAGTAGTGTACTATATAGGGAATAGGGTGCCATAGGGCTCTGGTCTAAAGTAGTGCACTATATAGGGAATAGGGTGTCATAGGGCTCTGGTCTAAAGTAGTGCACTATATAGGGAATAGGGTGTCATAGGGCTCTGGTCTAAAGTAGTGCACTATATAGGGAATAGGGTGTCATAGGGCTCTGGTCTAAAGTAGTGTACTATATAGGGAATAGGGTGCCATAGGGCTCTGGTCTAAAGTAGTGCACTATATAGGGAATAGGGTGTCATAGGGCTCTGGTCTAAAGTAGTGTACTATATAGGGAATAGGGTGCCATAGGGCTCTGGTCTAAAGTAGTGCACTATATAGGGAATAGGGTGTCATAGGGCTCTGGTCTAAAGTAGTGCACTATATAGGGAATAGGGTGTCATAGGGCTCTGGTCTAAAGTAGTGCACTATATAGGGAATAGGGTGTCATAGGGCTCTGGTCTAAAGTAGTGTACTATATAGGGAATAGGGTGCCATAGGGCTCTGGTCTAAAGTAGTGCACTATATAGGGAATAGGGTGTCATAGGGCTCTGGTCTAAAGTAGTGCACTATATAGGGAATAGGGTGTCATAGGGCTCTGGTCTAAAGTAGTGTACTATATAGGGAATAGGGTGCCATAGGGCTCTGGTCTAAAGTAGTGCACTATATAGGGAATAGGGTGTCATAGGGCTCTGGTCTAAAGTAGTGCACTATATAGGGAATAGGGTGTCATAGGGCTCTGGTCTAAAGTAGTGCACTATATAGGGAATAGGGTGTCATAGGGCTCTGGTCTAAAGTAGTGCACTATATAGGAATAGGGTGTCATAGGGCTCTGGTCTAAAGTAGTGCACTATATAGGGAATAGGGTGTCATAGGGCTCTGGTCTAAAGTAGTGCACTATATAGGGAATAGGGTGTCATAGGGCTCTGGTCTAAAGTAGTGCACTATATAGGGAATAGGGTGTCATAGGGCTCTGGTCTAAAGTAGTGCACTATATAGGGAATAGGGTGCCATAGGGCTCTGGTCTAAAGTAGTGCACTATATAGGGAATAGGGTGTCATAGGGCTCTGGTCTAAAGTAGTGCACTATATAGGGAATAGGGTGTCATAGGGCTCTGGTCTAAAGTAGTGCACTATATAGGGAATAGGGTGTCATAGGGCTCTGGTCTAAAGTAGTGCACTATATAGGGAATAGGGTGTCATAGGGCTCTGGTCTAAAGTAGTGTACTATATAGGGAATAGGGTGTCATAGGGCTCTGGTCTAAAGTAGTGTACTATATAGGGAATAGGGTGTCATAGGGCTCTGGTCTAAAGTAGTGTACTATATAGGGAATAGGGTGCCATTTGGGACGCACACAGTATTGTGAACATTGATTCTCCATGAGGTCAAGCAGCTATAAAACAGTTAGCAAAGGCTCCATGTAGATCGAACTGTTTATTAACCATCTGTAACAACATACAGCCCTAGATTGGCCAGTCTATTCCTCAAGAGAAAACATGACATGTCCACTTGGCAAACGAAACCAGAATGAACCTCAAAAACAGCAAAACAGTCTCCATGCCTGTGGTAATAACCAGTAGGTGTTCTACTCTGTCCCATATTTCAGGGCGCTTGTGAGAACGGAGTGAAGGTGCCCACTGAAGAGTTACATGCCAGAAAGTTGGATCAACTCCCCCACGTATTCATTAGTGTACCTGGCCATAGGGGAGGGTAGGCTGCATATGGCCACCACCATCTGGTAGGTCCCATGGCCCCTCTTGGCCCGCGTCGCCAGGCGTTTGAAATGCCAGGATGTCCCAGCCAGCTTCACAACAAACCAAAACATCACAGGAAGAAGAAAAACTTCTCTTCAACAAGTCTAAAACATTCCCAAACTACAGACTAGCTCTCTCTCTCTCTCTCTCCCTCCCTCCCTCCCTCCCTCCCTCCTCCCTCCCTCCCTCTCTCTCTCTGTCTCTCTCTCTCTCTCCCTCTCTCAGCACCATGGACAGTAGATAGTAGAAGAGCAGAGAGAGGAGAGGAGAGGAGAGGAGAGGAGAGGAGAGGAGAGGAGAGGAGAGGAGAGGAGAGGAGAGAGGGGAGAGAGGAGAAGAGGAGAGGGGAGAGAGGAGAAGAGGAGAGGGGAGAGAGGAGAGGAGAGGAGAGGAGAGGAGAGGAGAGGAGAGGAGAGGAGAGGAGAGGAGAGGAGGAGAGGAGAGGAGAGGAGAGGAGAGGGAGAGGAGAGGGGAGAGGGGAGAGGGGAGAGGGGAGAGAGAGGAGAGAGGAGAGGAGAGGAGAGGAGAGGAGAGGAGAGGAGAGGAGAGGAGAGGAGAGGAGAGGAGCGTTAGATGGATGACTGCTTTATTTAGCAGATCTCTTCAGTCAGACAGCATGCAGCAAAGGCCTTTCATCTTTCTGACATGATCTGGAGAGGAGAGAGGAGGGAGAGGAGAGAGGAGAGAGCAGGGAGAGGGGAGTAGAGAGCAGGGAGAGGGGAGTAGAGAGCAGGGAGGGGAGAGGGGAGAGCAGGGAGGGGAGAGGAGAGAGGAGGGAGGGGAGAGAGCAGGGAGAGGGGAGAGGGGAGTAGAGAGCAGGGAGGGGAGAGAGAGAGCAGGGAGGGGAGAGGAGAGAGGAGGAGGGCAGGGAGGGGAGAGGAGAGAGCAGGGAGGGAGAGGAGAGAGAGGGGAGAGGGAGAGAGAGAGAGGAGAGAGGAGGGAGGAGGGAGAGGGGGAGAGCAGGGAGGGGAGAGGAGAGAGGAGGGAGAGCAGGGAGGGGAGAGGAGAGAGGAGAGCAGGAGGGAGAGGAGGAGAGAGGAGGGAGAGGGGAGAGGAGAGAGGAGGGAGGGGAGAGGAGAGAGGAGGGAGAGCAGGGAGGGGAGAGGAGAGAGCAGGGAGGGTAGAGGGGAGTAGAGAGCAGGGAGGGGAGAGGAGAGAGGAGGGTAGAGGGGAGTAGAGAGCAGGGAGAGGAGAGGAGAGAGGAGGGAGGGGAGAGGAGAGAGGAGGGAGGGGAGAGGGAGAGAGCAGGGAGGGGAGAGGAGAGAGGAGGGAGGGGAGAGGAGGGAGAGCAGGGAGGGGAGAGGGAGAGAGGAGGGAGGGGAGAGGAGAGAGGAGGGAGGGAGGGGAGAGGAGAGAGAGGAGGGGAGAGGAGAGAGGGAGGGAGAGGGAGAGAGGAGGGAGAGCAGGGAGGGAGAGGAGGGAGCAGGGAGGGAGAGGAGAGAGGAGGGAGGGGAGAGGGGAGGAGAGCAGGGAGGGGAGAGGAGGGAGGAGGGAAAGAGGAGAGAGGAGGGAGGGAAGAGGGGAGGGCAGGGAGGGGAGAGGAGAGAGGAGGGAGAGGGGAGTAGAGAGCAGGGAGGGGAGAGGAGGGAGGAGGGTAGAGGGGAGTAGAGAGCAGGGAGGGGAGAGGAGAGAGGAGGGAGGAGGGAGAGGGGAGGGCAGGACAATCAGAAACATCTCTCTCTCTGCTGGAACTGAAGGTTGTGGAGAGATGGAGGGCTGTGTTCTGAACTGTAATGATGGCAGGTTTGACGATAGATGTCAGGCTGCCTTGAGAACTTCATTAACCTTTACAGAGAGTTAACAGTGTTAACCCCAGATGCAGCACCTTATAACACTCAGACACTCAATTCAATGTTGGAATGGAAGGATGAAATGGTTTTCATTTTTCAGTTAAAACTGCTCCTTCACCTTGAAATATCATTCATGTTTTCAGCCCCACTTTACACAAACGTCCATCTTTTAAAGTGGGACCATAGAGAAACAAGGTAGATAGCTACAACATGATCATAGTCAACCAGACAGGTCCTACAGTATAGAACCATAGCTACAACATGATCATAGTCAACCAGACAGGTCCTGCAGTATAGAACCATAGTTACAACATGATCATAGTCAACCAAACAGGTCCTACAGTATAGAACCATAGTTACAACATGATCATAGTCAACCAGACAGGTCCTGCAGTATAGAACCATAGTTACAACATGATCATAGTCAACCAGACAGGTCCTACAGTATAGAACCATAGTTACAACATGATCATAGTCAACCAGACAGGTCCTACAGTATAGAACCATAGTTACAACATGATCATAGTCAACCAGACAGGTCCTGCAGTATAGAACCATAGTTACAACATGATCATAGTCAACCAGACAGGTCCTACAGTATAGAACCATAGTTACAACATGATCATAGTCAACCAGACAGGTACTACAGTATAGAACCATAGTTACAACATGATCATAGTCAACCAGACAGGTACTACAGTATATAACCATAGTTACAACATGATCATAGTCAACCAGACAGGTCCTACAGTATAGAACCATAGTTACAACATGATCATAGTCAACCAGACAGGTCCTACAGTATAGAACCATAGTTACAACATGATCATAGTCAACCAGACAGGTCCTACAGTATAGAACCATAGTTACAACATGATCATAGTCAACCAGACAGGTCCTACAGTATAGAACCATAGTTACAACACGATCATAGTCAACCAGACAGGTCCTACAGTATAGAACCATAGTTACAACATGATCATAGTCAACCAGACAGGTCCTACAGTATAGAACCATAGTTACAACATGATCATAGTCAACCAGACAGGTCCTACAGTATAGAACCATAGTTACAACATGATCATAGTCAACCAGACAGGTACTACAGTATATAACCATAGTTACAACATGATCATAGTCAACCAGACAGGTACTACAGTATATAACCATAGCTACAACATGATCATAGTCAACCAGACAGGTCCTACAGTATAGAACCATAGTTACAACATGATCATAGTCAACCAGACAGGTCCTACAGTATAGAACCATAGTTACAACATGATCATAGTCAACCAGACAGGTCCTACAGTATAGAACCATAGTTACAACATGATCATAGTCAACCAGACAGGTCCTACAGTATAGAACCATAGTTACAACATGATCATAGTCAACCAGACAGGTCCTACAGTATAGAACCATAGTTACAACATGATCATAGTCAACCAGACAGGTCCTACAGTATAGAACCATAGTTACAACATGATCATAGTCAACCAGACAGGTCCTACAGTATAGAACCATAGTTACAACATGATCATAGTCAACCAGACAGGTCCTACAGTATAGAACCATAGTTACAACATGATCATAGTCAACCAGACAGGTACTACAGTATAGAACCATAGCTACAACATGATCATAGTCAACCAGACAGGTCCTACAGTATAGAACCATAGTTACAACATGATCATAGTCAACCAGACAGGTCCTACAGTATAGAACCATAGTTACAACATGATCATAGTCAACCAGACAGGTCCTACAGTATAGAACCATAGCTACAACATGATCATAGTCAACCAGACAGGTCCTACAGTATAGAACCATAGTTACAACATGATCATAGTCAACCAGACAGGTCCTGCAGTATAGAACCATAGTTACAACATGATCATAGTCAACCAGACAGGTCCTACAGTATAGAACCATAGTTACAACATGATCATAGTCAACCAGACAGGTCCTACAGTATAGAACCATAGTTACAACATGATCATAGTCAACCAGACAGGTCCTACAGTATAGAACCATAGTTACAACATGATCATAGTCAACCAGACAGGTCCTACAGTATAGAACCATAGTTACAACATGATCATAGTCAACCAGACAGGTCCTACAGTATAGAACCATAGTTACAACATGATCATAGTCAACCAGACAGGTCCTACAGTATAGAACCATAGTTACAACATGATCATAGTCAAGCAGACAGGTCCTACAGTATAGAACCATAGCTACAACATGATCATAGTCAACCAGACAGGTCCTACAGTATAGAACCATAGTTACAACATGATCATAGTCAACCAGACAGGTCCTACAGTATAGAACCATAGTTACAACATGATCATAGTCAACCAGACAGGTCCTACAGTATAGAACCATAGTTACAACATGATCATAGTCAACCAGACAGGTCCTACAGTATAGAACCATAGTTACAACATGATCATAGTCAACCAGACAGGTCCTACAGTATAGAACCATAGTTACAACATGATCATAGTCAACCAGACAGGTCCTACAGTATAGAACCATAGTTACAACATGATCATAGTCAACCAGACAGGTCCTAAAGTATATAACCATAGTTACAACATGATCATAGTCAACCAGACAGGTCCTACAGTATAGAACCATAGTTACAACATGATCATAGTCAACCAGACAGGTCCTACAGTATATAACCATAGTTACAACATGATCATAGTCAACCAGACAGGTCCTACAGTATATAACCATAGTTACAACATGATCATAGTCAACCAGACAGGTCCTACAGTATAGAACCATAGTTACAACATGATCATAGTCAACCAGACAGGTCCTACAGTATAGAACCATAGTTACAACATGATCATAGTCAACCAGACAGGTCCTAGAGTATATAACCATAGTTACAACATGATCATAGTCAACCAGACAGGTCCTACAGTATAGAACCATAGCTACAACATGATCATAGTCAACCAGACAGGTCCTACAGTATAGAACCATAGTTACAACATGATCATAGTCAACCAGACAGGTCCTACAGTATAGAACCATAGCTACAACATGATCATAGTCAACCAGACAGGTCCTAGAGTATATAACCATAGTTACAACATGATCATAGTCAACCAGACAGGTCCTGCAGTATAGAACCATAGTTACAACATGATCATAGTCAACCAGATAGGTCCTACAGTATAGAACCTGCTCTATTTCCAATTAGGTTGTTCGATCACATGTTAGGCCCGTATTTGGGGAACACCCCATCATCCAGAGCTCATTGATGTCATTACAGCGTTACCATATGGACTTCCTCCTCCTCGATGCCCAAATCACCCCCAACTCTCTACTCCTCCCTGATGCTCAAATCACCCACTTTCAACTGGCTTCCATCATCTGCTCCACAGATGCTCCACCAAGCCTCCTCTGGAGGGACTTCACACCCAAATTGAATGAGGGGAAACAAGATGACAGGATAACTTCCAGTCAGTCCCTCAACCCCACCAGACTACATGCTGCTGCTGCTGGCACTGCTGAAAACAGATAAAACAGCTCCTAACTCTCAGATAACCTCCAGAGTAGCAGGATAAAACAGCTCCTAACTCTCAGATAACCTCCAGAGTAGCAGGATAAAACAGCTCCTAACTCTCAGATAACCTCCAGAGTAGCAGGATAAAACAGCTCCTAACTCTCAGATAACTTCCAGAGTAGCAGGATAAAACAGCTCCTAACTCTCAGATAACCTCCAGAGTAGCAGGATAAAACAGCTCCTAACTCTCAGATAACCTCCAGAGTAGCAGGATAAAACAGCTCCTAACTCTCAGATAACCTCCAGAGTAGCAGGATAAAACAGCTCCTAACTCTCAGATAACCTCCAGAGTAGCAGGATAAAACAGCTCCTAACTCTCAGATAACCTCCAGAGTAGCAGGATAAAACAGCTCCTAACTCTCAGATAACCTCCAGAGTAGCAGGATAAAACAGCTCCTAACTCTCAGATAACTTCCAGAGTAGCAGGATAAAACAGCTCCTAACTCTCAGATAACCTCCAGAGTAGCAGGATAAAACAGCTCCTAACTCTCAGATAACCTCCAGAGTAGCAGGATAAAACAGCTCCTAACTCTCAGATAACCTCCAGAGTAGCAGGATAAAACAGCTCCTAACTCTCAGATAACCTCCAGAGTAGCAGGATAAAACAGCTCCTAACTCTCAGATAACCTCCAGAGCAGCAGGATAAAACAGCTCCTAACTCTCAGATAACCTCCAGAGTAGCAGGATAAAACAGCTCCTAACTCTCAGATAACCTCCAGAGTAGCAGGATAAAACAGCTCCTAACTCTCAGATAACTTCCAGAGTAGCAGGATAAAACAGCTCCTAACGCTCAGATAACCTCCAGAGTAGCAGGATAAAACAGCTCCTAACTCTCAGATAACTTCCAGAGTAGCAGGATAAAACAGCTCCTAACTCTCAGATAACTTCCAGAGTAGCAGGATAAAACAGCTCCTAACTCTCAGATAACCTCCAGAGTAGCAGGATAAAACAGCTCCTAACTCTCAGATAACCTCCAGAGTAGCAGGATAAAACAGCTCCTAACTCTCAGATAACCTCCAGAGTAGCAGGATAAAACAGCTCCTAACTCTCAGATAACCTCCAGAGTAGCAGGATAAAACAGCTCCTAACTCTCAGATAACCTCCAGAGTAGCAGGAAGTGTGACGTTGATAAATGGACCCTTAAAGAAAAGTCACATGATTCACATGAAAAAACATGTGTTTTTTGGAACACTTCACACGTGATCACGTTGCTTTACATGTTGTCACATGTTGTCACATTAAAAGAGCTATATGTAGAACGTCTCACCCACGTGGAAGCCAGGTGAATTGCAACAACAACTAGATGGAATTCCAAACAACTGGAATGCTAGCAGACACCCATAGACTTCCAGTCATTGTGCTAACGACAGTTAGCAATACCGCTAATTTCCTTCATACTGGACACAGAGACATAAAAATGGTGTCCACGAGATCATCTGACTCTGGGGAAGTAGATAAAGGGCTTCATTGCCAACATCCCGAAGTACCCCTTTAACCCTCACTCTAACCCTTACCTAACCCTAACTGAAACCATTTTAAATATCAACTTCAAATGGGGTAACGTCAGAGTTAGGACGTCCCAGGGATCCCAGCCTGGACCATGGTAGACACTAGTTTACTTTCAGTTTCGTCTACCAACTTAAAACGATATTTTTTGTTATTTAAAATATATTTCACAGTGATTTAGATGATACAATGATTCCCTACACTACTCCAGTGCTCGTTTTCTCACATAAACTGAAATTGAGCGGAGAGTGTCGAAATTTAGCAAACAGGAAATGAGAGCGATTTCTTCATTCATAATAGTATCTAGCAGCAGCTCCACAGCCATATGTCCATGTGATTAATAGTATCTAGCAGCAGCTCCACAGCCATATGTCCATGTGATTAATAGTATCTAGAGCCCCACAGCCATATGTCCATGTGATTAATAGTATCTAGCAGCAGCTCCACAGCCATATGTCCATGTGATTAATAGTATCTAGCAGCAGCTCCACAGCCATATGTCCATGTGATTAATAGTATCTAGCAGCAGCTCCACAGCCATATGTCCATGTGATTAATAGAATCTAGCAGCAGCTCCACAGCCATATGTCCATGTGATTAATAGTATCTAGCAGCAGCTCCACAGCCATATGTCCATGTGATTAATAGTATCTAGCAGCAGCTCCACAGCCATATGTCCATGTGATTAATAGTATCTAGCAGCAGCTCCACAGCCATATGTCCATGTGATTAATAGTATCTAGCAGCAGCTCCACAGCCATATGTCCATGTGATTAATAGTATCTAGCAGCAGCTCCACAGCCATATGTCCATGTGATTAATAGTATCTAGCAGCAGCTCCACAGCCATATGTCCATGTGATTAATAGTATCTAGAGCTCCACAGCCATATGTCCATGTGATTAATAGTATCTAGCAGCAGCTCCACAGCCATATGTCCATGTGATTAATAGTATCTAGCAGCAGCTCCACAGCCATATGTCCATGTGATTAATAGTATCTAGCAGCAGCTCCACAGCCATATGTCCATGTGATTAATAGTATCTAGCAGCAGCTCCACAGCCATATGTCCATGTGATTAATAGTATCTAGCAGCAGCTCCACAGCCATATGTCCATGTGATTAATAGTATCTAGCAGCAGCTCCACAGCCATATGTCCATGTGATTAATAGTATCTAGCAGCAGCTCCACAGCCATATGTCCATGTGATTAATAGTATCTAGCAGCAGCTCCACAGCCATATGTCCATGTGATTAATAGTATCTAGCAGCAGCTCCACAGCCATATGTCCATGTGATTAATAGTATCTAGCAGCAGCTCCACAGCCATATGTCCATGTGATTAATAGTATCTAGCAGCAGCTCCACAGCCATATGTCCATGTGATTAATAGTATCTAGCAGCAGCTCCACAGCCATATGTCCATGTGATTAATAGTATCTAGCAGCAGCTCCACAGCCATATGTCCATGTGATTAATAGTATCTAGCAGCAGCTCCACAGCCATATGTCCATGTGATTAATAGTATCTAGCAGCAGCTCCACAGCCATATGTCCATGTGATTAATAGTATCTAGCAGCAGCTCCACAGCCATATGTCCATGTGATTAATAGTATCTAGCAGCAGCTCCACAGCCATATGTCCATGTGATTAATAGTATCTAGCAGCAGCTCCACAGCCATATGTCCATGTGATTAATAGTATCTAGCAGCAGCTCCACAGCCATATGTCCATGTGATTAATAGTATCTAGCAGCAGCTCCACAGCCATATGTCCATGTGATTAATAGTATCTAGCAGCAGCTCCACAGCCATATGTCCATGTGATTAATAGTATCTAGCAGCAGCTCCACAGCCATATGTCCATGTGATTAATAGTATCTAGCAGCAGCTCCACAGCCATATGTCCATGTGATTAATAGTATCTAGCAGCAGCTCCACAGCCATATGTCCATGTGATTAATAGTATCTAGCAGCAGCTCCACAGCCATATGTCCATGTGATTAATAGTATCTAGCAGCAGCTCCACAGCCATATGTCCATGTGATTAATAGTATCTAGCAGCAGCTCCACAGCCATATGTCCATGTGATTAATAGTATCTAGCAGCAGCTCCACAGCCATATGTCCATGTGATTAATAGTATCTAGCAGCAGCTCCACAGCCATATGTCCATGTGATTAATAGTATCTAGCAGCAGCTCCACAGCCATATGTCCATGTGATTAATAGTATCTAGCAGCAGCTCCACAGCCATATGTCCATGTGATTAATAGTATCTAGCAGCAGCTCCACAGCCATATGTCCATGTGATTAATAGTATCTAGCAGCAGCTCCACAGCCATATGTCCATGTGATTAATAGTATCTAGCAGCAGCTCCACAGCCATATGTCCATGTGATTAATAGTATCTAGCAGCAGCTCCACAGCCATATGTCCATGTGATTAATAGTATCTAGCAGCAGCTCCACAGCCATATGTCCATGTGATTAATAGTATCTAGCAGCAGCTCCACAGCCATATGTCCATGTGATTAATAGTATCTAGCAGCAGCTCCACAGCCATATGTCCATGTGATTAATAGTATCTAGCAGCAGCTCCACAGCCATATGTCCATGTGATTAATAGTATCTAGCAGCAGCTCCACAGCCATATGTCCATGTGATTAATAGTATCTAGCAGCAGCTCCACAGCCATATGTCCATGTGATTAATAGTATCTAGCAGCAGCTCCACAGCCATATGTCCATGTGATTAATAGTATCTAGCAGCAGCTCCACAGCCATATGTCCATGTGATTAATAGTATCTAGCAGCAGCTCCACAGCCATATGTCCATGTGATTAATAGTATCTAGCAGCAGCTCCACAGCCATATGTCCATGTGATTAATAGTATCTAGCAGCAGCTCCACAGCCATATGTCCATGTGATTAATAGTATCTAGCAGCAGCTCCACAGCCATATGTCCATGTGATTAATAGTATCTAGCAGCAGCTCCACAGCCATATGTCCATGTGATTAATAGTATCTAGCAGCAGCTCCACAGCCATATGTCCATGTGATTAATAGTATCTAGCAGCAGCTCCACAGCCATATGTCCATGTGATTAATAGTATCTAGCAGCAGCTCCACAGCCATATGTCCATGTGATTAATAGTATCTAGCAGCAGCTCCACAGCCATATGTCCATGTGATTAATAGTATCTAGCAGCAGCTCCACAGCCATATGTCCATGTGATTAATAGTATCTAGCAGCAGCTCCACAGCCATATGTCCATGTGATTAATAGTATCTAGCAGCAGCTCCACAGCCATATGTCCATGTGATTAATAGTATCTAGCAGCAGCTCCACAGCCATATGTCCATGTGATTAATAGTATCTAGCAGCAGCTCCACAGCCATATGTCCATGTGATTAATAGTATCTAGCAGCAGCTCCACAGCCATATGTCCATGTGATTAATAGTATCTAGCAGCAGCTCCACAGCCATATGTCCATGTGATTAATAGTATCTAGCAGCAGCTCCACAGCCATATGTCCATGTGATTAATAGTATCTAGCAGCAGCTCCACAGCCATATGTCCATGTGATTAATAGTATCTAGCAGCAGCTCCACAGCCATATGTCCATGTGATTAATAGTATCTAGCAGCAGCTCCACAGCCATATGTCCATGTGATTAATAGTATCTAGCAGCAGCTCCACAGCCATATGTCCATGTGATTAATAGTATCTAGCAGCAGCTCCACAGCCATATGTCCATGTGATTAATAGTATCTAGCAGCAGCTCCACAGCCATATGTCCATGTGATTAATAGTATCTAGCAGCAGCTCCACAGCCATATGTCCATGTGATTAATAGTATCTAGCAGCAGCTCCACAGCCATATGTCCATGTGATTAATAGTATCTAGCAGCAGCTCCACAGCCATATGTCCATGTGATTAATAGTATCTAGCAGCAGCTCCACAGCCATATGTCCATGTGATTAATAGTATCTAGCAGCAGCTCCACAGCCATATGTCCATGTGATTAATAGTATCTAGCAGCAGCTCCACAGCCATATGTCCATGTGATTAATAGTATCTAGCAGCAGCTCCACAGCCATATGTCCATGTGATTAATAGTATCTAGCAGCAGCTCCACAGCCATATGTCCATGTGATTAATAGTATCTAGCAGCAGCTCCACAGCCATATGTCCATGTGATTAATAGTATCTAGCAGCAGCTCCACAGCCATATGTCCATGTGATTAATAGTATCTAGCAGCAGCTCCACAGCCATATGTCCATGTGATTAATAGTATCTAGCAGCAGCTCCACAGCCATATGTCCATGTGATTAATAGTATCTAGCAGCAGCTCCACAGCCATATGTCCATGTGATTAATAGTATCTAGCAGCAGCTCCACAGCCATATGTCCATGTGATTAATAGTATCTAGCAGCAGCTCCACAGCCATATGTCCATGTGATTAATAGTATCTAGCAGCAGCTCCACAGCCATATGTCCATGTGATTAATAGTATCTAGCAGCAGCTCCACAGCCATATGTCCATGTGATTAATAGTATCTAGCAGCAGCTCCACAGCCATATGTCCATGTGATTAATAGTATCTAGCAGCAGCTCCACAGCCATATGTCCATGTGATTAATAGTATCTAGCAGCAGCTCCACAGCCATATGTCCATGTGATTAATAGTATCTAGCAGCAGCTCCACAGCCATATGTCCATGTGATTAATAGTATCTAGCAGCAGCTCCACAGCCATATGTCCATGTGATTAATAGTATCTAGCAGCAGCTCCACAGCCATATGTCCATGTGATTAATAGTATCTAGCAGCAGCTCCACAGCCATATGTCCATGTGATTAATAGTATCTAGCAGCAGCTCCACAGCCATATGTCCATGTGATTAATAGTATCTAGCAGCAGCTCCACAGCCATATGTCCATGTGATTAATAGTATCTAGCAGCAGCTCCACAGCCATATGTCCATGTGATTAATAGTATCTAGCAGCAGCTCCACAGCCATATGTCCATGTGATTAATAGTATCTAGCAGCAGCTCCACAGCCATATGTCCATGTGATTAATAGTATCTAGCAGCAGCTCCACAGCCATATGTCCATGTGATTAATAGTATCTAGCAGCAGCTCCACAGCCATATGTCCATGTGATTAATAGTATCTAGCAGCAGCTCCACAGCCATATGTCCATGTGATTAATAGTATCTAGCAGCAGCTCCACAGCCATATGTCCATGTGATTAATAGTATCTAGCAGCAGCTCCACAGCCATATGTCCATGTGATTAATAGTATCTAGCAGCAGCTCCACAGCCATATGTCCATGTGATTAATAGTATCTAGCAGCAGCTCCACAGCCATATGTCCATGTGATTAATAGTATCTAGCAGCAGCTCCACAGCCATATGTCCATGTGATTAATAGTATCTAGCAGCAGCTCCACAGCCATATGTCCATGTGATTAATAGTATCTAGCAGCAGCTCCACAGCCATATGTCCATGTGATTAATAGTATCTAGCAGCAGCTCCACAGCCATATGTCCATGTGATTAATAGTATCTAGCAGCAGCTCCACAGCCATATGTCCATGTGATTAATAGTATCTAGCAGCAGCTCCACAGCCATATGTCCATGTGATTAATAGTATCTAGCAGCAGCTCCACAGCCATATGTCCATGTGATTAATAGTATCTAGCAGCAGCTCCACAGCCATATGTCCATGTGATTAATAGTATCTAGCAGCAGCTCCACAGCCATATGTCCATGTGATTAATAGTATCTAGCAGCAGCTCCACAGCCATATGTCCATGTGATTAATAGTATCTAGCAGCAGCTCCACAGCCATATGTCCATGTGATTAATAGTATCTAGCAGCAGCTCCACAGCCATATGTCCATGTGATTAATAGTATCTAGCAGCAGCTCCACAGCCATATGTCCATGTGATTAATAGTATCTAGCAGCAGCTCCACAGCCATATGTCCATGTGATTAATAGTATCTAGCAGCAGCTCCACAGCCATATGTCCATGTGATTAATAGTATCTAGCAGCAGCTCCACAGCCATATGTCCATGTGATTAATAGTATCTAGCAGCAGCTCCACAGCCATATGTCCATGTGATTAATAGTATCTAGCAGCAGCTCCACAGCCATATGTCCATGTGATTAATAGTATCTAGCAGCAGCTCCACAGCCATATGTCCATGTGATTAATAGTATCTAGCAGCAGCTCCACAGCCATATGTCCATGTGATTAATAGTATCTAGCAGCAGCTCCACAGCCATATGTCCATGTGATTAATAGTATCTAGCAGCAGCTCCACAGCCATATGTCCATGTGATTAATAGTATCTAGCAGCAGCTCCACAGCCATATGTCCATGTGATTAATAGTATCTAGCAGCAGCTCCACAGCCATATGTCCATGTGATTAATAGTATCTAGCAGCAGCTCCACAGCCATATGTCCATGTGATTAATAGTATCTAGCAGCAGCTCCACAGCCATATGTCCATGTGATTAATAGTATCTAGCAGCAGCTCCACAGCCATATGTCCATGTGATTAATAGTATCTAGCAGCAGCTCCACAGCCATATGTCCATGTGATTAATAGTATCTAGCAGCAGCTCCACAGCCATATGTCCATGTGATTAATAGTATCTAGCAGCAGCTCCACAGCCATATGTCCATGTGATTAATAGTATCTAGCAGCAGCTCCACAGCCATATGTCCATGTGATTAATAGTATCTAGCAGCAGCTCCACAGCCATATGTCCATGTGATTAATAGTATCTAGCAGCAGCTCCACAGCCATATGTCCATGTGATTAATAGTATCTAGCAGCAGCTCCACAGCCATATGTCCATGTGATTAATAGTATCTAGCAGCAGCTCCACAGCCATATGTCCATGTGATTAATAGTATCTAGCAGCAGCTCCACAGCCATATGTCCATGTGATTAATAGTATCTAGCAGCAGCTCCACAGCCATATGTCCATGTGATTAATAGTATCTAGCAGCAGCTCCACAGCCATATGTCCATGTGATTAATAGTATCTAGCAGCAGCTCCACAGCCATATGTCCATGTGATTAATAGTATCTAGCAGCAGCTCCACAGCCATATGTCCATGTGATTAATAGTATCTAGCAGCAGCTCCACAGCCATATGTCCATGTGATTAATAGTATCTAGCAGCAGCTCCACAGCCATATGTCCATGTGATTAATAGTATCTAGCAGCAGCTCCACAGCCATATGTCCATGTGATTAATAGTATCTAGCAGCAGCTCCACAGCCATATGTCCATGTGATTAATAGTATCTAGCAGCAGCTCCACAGCCATATGTCCATGTGATTAATAGTATCTAGCAGCAGCTCCACAGCCATATGTCCATGTGATTAATAGTATCTAGCAGCAGCTCCACAGCCATATGTCCATGTGATTAATAGTATCTAGCAGCAGCTCCACAGCCATATGTCCATGTGATTAATAGTATCTAGCAGCAGCTCCACAGCCATATGTCCATGTGATTAATAGTATCTAGCAGCAGCTCCACAGCCATATGTCCATGTGATTAATAGTATCTAGCAGCAGCTCCACAGCCATATGTCCATGTGATTAATAGTATCTAGCAGCAGCTCCACAGCCATATGTCCATGTGATTAATAGTATCTAGCAGCAGCTCCACAGCCATATGTCCATGTGATTAATAGTATCTAGCAGCAGCTCCACAGCCATATGTCCATGTGATTAATAGTATCTAGCAGCAGCTCCACAGCCATATGTCCATGTGATTAATAGTATCTAGCAGCAGCTCCACAGCCATATGTCCATGTGATTAATAGTATCTAGCAGCAGCTCCACAGCCATATGTCCATGTGATTAATAGTATCTAGCAGCAGCTCCACAGCCATATGTCCATGTGATTAATAGTATCTAGCAGCAGCTCCACAGCCATATGTCCATGTGATTAATAGTATCTAGCAGCAGCTCCACAGCCATATGTCCATGTGATTAATAGTATCTAGCAGCAGCTCCACAGCCATATGTCCATGTGATTAATAGTATCTAGCAGCAGCTCCACAGCCATATGTCCATGTGATTAATAGTATCTAGCAGCAGCTCCACAGCCATATGTCCATGTGATTAATAGTATCTAGCAGCAGCTCCACAGCCATATGTCCATGTGATTAATAGTATCTAGCAGCAGCTCCACAGCCATATGTCCATGTGATTAATAGTATCTAGCAGCAGCTCCACAGCCATATGTCCATGTGATTAATAGTATCTAGCAGCAGCTCCACAGCCATATGTCCATGTGATTAATAGTATCTAGCAGCAGCTCCACAGCCATATGTCCATGTGATTAATAGTATCTAGCAGCAGCTCCACAGCCATATGTCCATGTGATTAATAGTATCTAGCAGCAGCTCCACAGCCATATGTCCATGTGATTAATAGTATCTAGCAGCAGCTCCACAGCCATATGTCCATGTGATTAATAGTATCTAGCAGCAGCTCCACAGCCATATGTCCATGTGATTAATAGTATCTAGCAGCAGCTCCACAGCCATATGTCCATGTGATTAATAGTATCTAGCAGCAGCTCCACAGCCATATGTCCATGTGATTAATAGTATCTAGCAGCAGCTCCACAGCCATATGTCCATGTGATTAATAGTATCTAGCAGCAGCTCCACAGCCATATGTCCATGTGATTAATAGTATCTAGCAGCAGCTCCACAGCCATATGTCCATGTGATTAATAGTATCTAGCAGCAGCTCCACAGCCATATGTCCATGTGATTAATAGTATCTAGCAGCAGCTCCACAGCCATATGTCCATGTGATTAATAGTATCTAGCAGCAGCTCCACAGCCATATGTCCATGTGATTAATAGTATCTAGCAGCAGCTCCACAGCCATATGTCCATGTGATTAATAGTATCTAGCAGCAGCTCCACAGCCATATGTCCATGTGATTAATAGTATCTAGCAGCAGCTCCACAGCCATATGTCCATGTGATTAATAGTATCTAGCAGCAGCTCCACAGCCATATGTCCATGTGATTAATAGTATCTAGCAGCAGCTCCACAGCCATATGTCCATGTGATTAATAGTATCTAGCAGCAGCTCCACAGCCATATGTCCATGTGATTAATAGTATCTAGCAGCAGCTCCACAGCCATATGTCCATGTGATTAATAGTATCTAGCAGCAGCTCCACAGCCATATGTCCATGTGATTAATAGTATCTAGCAGCAGCTCCACAGCCATATGTCCATGTGATTAATAGTATCTAGCAGCAGCTCCACAGCCATATGTCCATGTGATTAATAGTATCTAGCAGCAGCTCCACAGCCATATGTCCATGTGATTAATAGTATCTAGCAGCAGCTCCACAGCCATATGTCCATGTGATTAATAGTATCTAGCAGCAGCTCCACAGCCATATGTCCATGTGATTAATAGTATCTAGCAGCAGCTCCACAGCCATATGTCCATGTGATTAATAGTATCTAGCAGCAGCTCCACAGCCATATGTCCATGTGATTAATAGTATCTAGCGGTCCACAGCCATATGTCCATGTGATTAATAGTATCTAGCAGCAGCCCCACAGCCATATGTCCATGTGATTAATAGTATCTAGCAGCAGCTCCACAGCCATATGTCCATGTGATTAATAGTATCTAGCAGCAGCTCCACAGCCATATGTCCATGTGATTAATAGTATCTAGCAGCAGCTCCACAGCCATATGTCCATGTGATTAATAGTATCTAGCAGCAGCTCCACAGCCATATGTCCATGTGATTAATAGTATCTAGCAGCAGCTCCACAGCCATATGTCCATGTGATTAATAGTATCTAGCAGCAGCTCCACAGCCATATGTCCATGTGATTAATAGTATCTAGCAGCAGCTCCACAGCCATATGTCCATGTGATTAATAGTATCTAGCAGCAGCTCCACAGCCATATGTCCATGTGATTAATAGTATCTAGCAGCAGCTCCACAGCCATATGTCCATGTGATTAATAGTATCTAGCAGCAGCTCCACAGCCATATGTCCATGTGATTAATAGTATCTAGCAGCAGCTCCACAGCCATATGTCCATGTGATTAATAGTATCTAGCAGCAGCTCCACAGCCATATGTCCATGTGATTAATAGTATCTAGCAGCAGCTCCACAGCCATATGTCCATGTGATTAATAGTATCTAGCAGCAGCTCCACAGCCATATGTCCATGTGATTAATAGTATCTAGCAGCAGCTCCACAGCCATATGTCCATGTGATTAATAGTATCTAGCAGCAGCTCCACAGCCATATGTCCATGTGATTAATAGTATCTAGCAGCAGCTCCACAGCCATATGTCCATGTGATTAATAGTATCTAGCAGCAGCTCCACAGCCATATGTCCATGTGATTAATAGTATCTAGCAGCAGCTCCACAGCCATATGTCCATGTGATTAATAGTATCTAGCAGCAGCTCCACAGCCATATGTCCATGTGATTAATAGTATCTAGCAGCAGCTCCACAGCCATATGTCCATGTGATTAATAGTATCTAGCAGCAGCTCCACAGCCATATGTCCATGTGATTAATAGTATCTAGCAGCAGCTCCACAGCCATATGTCCATGTGATTAATAGTATCTAGCAGCAGCTCCACAGCCATATGTCCATGTGATTAATAGTATCTAGCAGCAGCTCCACAGCCATATGTCCATGTGATTAATAGTATCTAGCAGCAGCTCCACAGCCATATGTCCATGTGATTAATAGTATCTAGCAGCAGCTCCACAGCCATATGTCCATGTGATTAATAGTATCTAGCAGCAGCTCCACAGCCATATGTCCATGTGATTAATAGTATCTAGCAGCAGCTCCACAGCCATATGTCCATGTGATTAATAGTATCTAGCAGCAGCTCCACAGCCATATGTCCATGTGATTAATAGTATCTAGCAGCAGCTCCACAGCCATATGTCCATGTGATTAATAGTATCTAGCAGCAGCTCCACAGCCATATGTCCATGTGATTAATAGTATCTAGCAGCAGCTCCACAGCCATATGTCCATGTGATTAATAGTATCTAGCAGCAGCTCCACAGCCATATGTCCATGTGATTAATAGTATCTAGCAGCAGCTCCACAGCCATATGTCCATGTGATTAATAGTATCTAGCAGCAGCTCCACAGCCATATGTCCATGTGATTAATAGTATCTAGCAGCAGCTCCACAGCCATATGTCCATGTGATTAATAGTATCTAGCAGCAGCTCCACAGCCATATGTCCATGTGATTAATAGTATCTAGCAGCAGCTCCACAGCCATATGTCCATGTGATTAATAGTATCTAGCAGCAGCTCCACAGCCATATGTCCATGTGATTAATAGTATCTAGCAGCAGCTCCACAGCCATATGTCCATGTGATTAATAGTATCTAGCAGCAGCTCCACAGCCATATGTCCATGTGATTAATAGTATCTAGCAGCAGCTCCACAGCCATATGTCCATGTGATTAATAGTATCTAGCAGCAGCTCCACAGCCATATGTCCATGTGATTAATAGTATCTAGCAGCAGCTCCACAGCCATATGTCCATGTGATTAATAGTATCTAGCAGCAGCTCCACAGCCATATGTCCATGTGATTAATAGTATCTAGCAGCAGCTCCACAGCCATATGTCCTTGTGATTAATAGTATCTAGCAGCAGCTCCACAGGAGGAGAGAGAATATGCTTTCAGACCAGTTTAATGGCTGGCCCAGCGATCTGTTGGCCTGTGATATATGTTACAGCCTCTCTCTCCATGAGCCTCACACACACACACACACACACACACACACAAACTCTCTCAGACCTGATGATGTTCTCTGTATCTCACCAACCACAGCTCTCAGACCTGATGATGTTCTCTGTATCTCACCAACTGCACCACACTCCACTCTCGCAAAGTCCGTTTTATATACGCATTACCGCTCTTATGAGCAGTTCTACAGTTCCCTGGGTAAATCCCCCTCAGTACTAATTAGAACTCTCAGAGTCCCAAATGGCACCCTATTCCCTATGTAGTGCACTACTTTAACCAGGGCCCTTAGTGACCAGGCTGTGGTCTAAAGTAGTGTTCTAAATAGAGAATAGCGTGCCATTTGGGACACAGCAGCGGTCTCTGCCATCTGGAGGCCCTTACGGTGAATGTCAAAGGTAAGCCATCTGATAGGCCAAGCACTTCAGTCTGAGCTCAGCCTGCGGCCACTGTCTCCGTTGATGCATACAGTCCATTAAAATACAACTGCATTATAAATGGCTCCTCGCTCTAACAGATGCTACCTGTGACTCTGTAAGCACGGCGTTCAAACTGGACTTCAGACGGTACCTGTGACTCTGTAAGCACGGCGTTCAAACTGGACTTCAGACGCTACCTGTGACTCTGTAAGCACGGCGTTCAAACTGGACTTCAGACGGTACCTGTGACTCTGTAAGCACCGTGTTCAAACTGGACTTCAGACGGTACCTGTGACTCTGTAAGCACGGCGTTCAAACTGGACTTCAGACGGTACCTGTGACTGTAAGCACAGCGTTCAAACTGGACTTCAGACGGTACCTGTGACTCTGTAAGCACGGGCGTTCAAACTGGACTTCAGACGGTACCTGTGACTCTGTAAGCACGGCGTTCAAACTGGACTTCAGACGGTACCTGTGACTCTGTAAGCACGGCGTTCAAACTGGACTTCAGACGGTACCTGTGACTCTGTAAGCACTGTGTTCAAACTGGACTTCAGACGGTACCTGTGACTGTAAGCACGGCGTTCAAACTGGACTTCAGACGGTACCTGTGACTCTGTAAGCACGGCGTTCAAACTGGACTTCAGACGGTACCTGTGACTCTGTAAGCACGGCGTTCAAACTGGACTTCAGACGGTACCTGTGACTCTGTAAGCACTGTGTTCAAACTGGACTTCAGACGGTACCTGTGACTGTAAGCACGGCGTTCAAACTGGACTTCAGACGGTACCTGTGACTCTGTAAGCACGGCGTTCAAACTGGACTTCAGACGGTACCTGTGACTCTGTAAGCACGGCGTTCAAACTGGACTTCAGACGGTACCTGTGACTCTGTAAGCACGGCGTTCAAACTGGACTTCAGACGGTACCTGTGACTCTGTAAGCATGGCGTTCAAACTGGACTTCAGACGGCACCTGTGACTCTGTAAGCACCGTGTTCAAACTGGACTTCAGACGGTACCTGTGACTCTGTAAGCACGGCGTTCAAACTGGACTTCAGACGGTACCTGTGACTCTGTAAGCACGGCGTTCAAACTGGACTTCAGACGGTACCTGTGACTCTGTAAGCACGGCGTTCAAACTGGACTTCAGACGGCACCTGTGACTCTGTAAGCACGGCATTCAAACTGGACTTCAGACGGTACCTGTGACTCTGTAAGCACAGCATTCAAACTGGACTTCAGACGGTACCTGTGACTCTGTAAGCACCGTGTTCAAACTGGACTTCAGACGGTACCTGTGACTCTAAGCACCGTGTTCAAATACATCATACACCAATACCACACAGATGAAAGAGTCTGCGATCCAGTAGCTTCTATTCTGTGTGGAGTAGTTAAAAAACAGTACTGTGGTGTAGAATACAGCAAACCTGATCCATTTTAGCCGGCGCCATAAAATATAGTCTTTCTGCACCAGCTTCCATTCTGTGTAGAGGAGTAATGGAATTACAGCTTGTCTGTTTGAAACAGAACTGTATAATTCAGGATAGCTGAGCTGTGTTAGCTGGCAGCACAACAACATCAACTGTAGTTGGAACAGAGAACACAGGGAATGGTGAGGATGAGCTTCTAGCTCACGCTATGTCCACCACACCATGCTAACACGCTAACCGGTGCATGGCACAGTCTGAAAGGTACCAGCTGGTGGCAGGTCCCAGGTGAGGAGGGGGGGGCTGTTCCCTAAGGGAGAGCTAGTGCTGGGCTGACAGCAGGGAGCTCTCTAAGGGAGAACTATTGATGGGCTGACAGGAGGGAGCTCCCTAAGGGAGAGCTAGTGCTGGGCTGACAGGAGGGAGCTCTCTAAGGGAGAGCTATTGATGGGCTGACAGGAGGGAGCTCCCTAAGGGAGAGCTAGTGCTGGGCTGACAGGAGGGAGCTCCCTAAGGGAGAGCTAGTGATGGGACTGGGCTGACAGGAGGGAGCTCCCTAAGGGAGAGCTAGTGCTGGGCTGACAGGAGGGAGCTCCCTAAGGGAGAGCTAGTGCTGGGCTGACAGGGAGGGAGCTCCCTAAGGGGAGAGCTAGTGCTGGGCTGACAGGGAGGGAGCTCCCTAAGGGAGAGCTAGTGCTGGGCTGACAGGAGGGAGCTCCCTAAGGGAGAGCTAGTGCTGGGCTGACAGGAGGGAGCTCCCTAAGGGAGAGCTAGTGCTGGGCTGACAGGAGGGAGCTCCCTAAGGGAGAGCTAGTGCTGGGCTGACAGGAGGGAGCTCCCTAAGGGAGAGCTAGTGCTGGGCTGACAGGAGGGAGCTCCCTAAGGGAGAGCTAGTGATGGGACTGGGCTGACAGGAGGGAGCTCCCTAAGGGAGAGCTAGTGCTGGGCTGACAGGAGGGAGCTCCCTAAGGGAGAGCTAGTGCTGGGCTGACAGGAGGGAGCTCCCTAAGGGAGAGCTAGTGCTGGGCTGACAGGAGGGAGCTCCCTAAGGGAGAGCTAGTGCTGGGCTGACAGGAGGGAGCTCCCTAAGGGAGAGCTAGTGCTGGGCTGACAGGGAGGGAGCTCCCTAAGGGGAGAGCTAGTGCTGGGCTGACAGGGAGGGAGCTCCCTAAGGGAGAGCTAGTGCTGGGCTGACAGGAGGAGCTCCCTAAGGAGAGCTAGTGCTGGGCTGACAGGGAGGAGCTCCCTAAGGGAGAGCTAGTGACTGGGCTGACAGGAGGGAGCTCCCTAAGGGAGAGCTAGTGCTGGGCTGACAGGAGGGAGCTCCCTAAGGGAGAGCTAGTGCTGGGCTGACAGGAGGGAGCTCCCTAAGGGGAGAGCTAGTGCTGGGCTGACAGGAGGGAGCTCCCTAAGGGAGAGCTAGTGCTGGGCTGACAGGAGGGAGCTCCCTAAGGGAGAGCTAGTACTGGGCTGACAGGAGGGAGCTCCCTAAGGGAGAGCTAGTGCTGGGCTGACAGGAGGGAGCTCCCTAAGGGAGAGCTAGTGCTGGGGCTGGGCTGACAGGAGGGAGCTCCCTAAGGGAGAGCTAGTGCTGGGCTGACAGGAGGGAGCTCCCTAAGGGAGAGCTAGTGCTGGGCTGACAGGATGGAGCTCCCTAAGGGAGAGCTAGTGCTGACTATCCCCCTCATTTACCATCTAACTCCTCCAGAGGCTCCAGATGTACTGCCTCTATGCACACTCACTGGACTGTACCCACACACTCACACCCACACACACACATACACACACATACACACACTCGCACACACACTCGCACACACACACTCACACCCACACACACTCGCTCACACACATACACACACTCGCTCACACACATACACACACTCACACACACACACACACACACACACACTCGCTCACACACATACACACACACACACTCGCTCACACACATACACACACACTCACACACACACACACACGCTCACACACACACACACACACACACACACACACACACACACACACACACACACATACATATTGACCCCCCCACACACACACCAGGGTTTCCATTTGGAAAATGTGGTGCCGGCAGCCGTAAAAATGTACCAGACCCATATGCATTGGGTGCGTAACCTGATTAGGGAGTCCACCCACGGTGCTCAGAATGACAGAAATCACATTTAGATTTGGGTCATTCATATTAACAGTCCACGATGCAACGATGTGCCGTCCTTCTTACAGAATTCTGATGTGCACTTTGAAGATGTTGGAATAACTGTCCACATTTACTTTTCCTCAGCCAACAAGACGAGTAACGAACAGCAGAATCACCAGCCTCTGTCAATCTACTATCCCCCATAGTAGAAAAGTCGACCTATTCTATTGGTCAGCTTGTGGAGAAAGAAATAGCCTATTCCAAACAGACTCTGGGACAGTTGTGGGGTGATATTCCTAACAGACTATAGGACAGTTGTGGGGTGATATTCCTAACAGACTATAGGACAGTTGTGGGGTGATATTCCTAACAGACTCTGGGACAGTTGTGGGATGTTAGATCACAAATTCATAAAACCAGTAGTCCTAAACTATTATTTCTTCACATCATAAGTGCAGCGATGTGCACAAGGCAGTAGACTACGTGTTCGTTCCATAATGCAGTTAGCGGGAAAACACCTGTCAAAAACAAACCGCACATTTGAGGGGTTTCATGTGACAGAGATGAAAATATCCGTTAGACATTTAGAAAGAGGGGAGATCTAATATGCAACAACTAGCATCCGTTGCTAATATGACTAGAGCTGTGTTCGAATACCAATACTAACATACTGTATACTACATACTTAATGAGTATATCATCTCCCGTCTGGATTACTGCAACTCGCTGTTGGCTGGGCTCCCTGCCTGTGCCATTAAACCCCTACAACTTATCCAGAACGCTGCAGCCCGTCTGGTGTTCAACCTTCCCAAGTTCTCTCACGTCAACCCGCTCCTTCGCACACTCCACTGGCTTCCAGTTGAAGCTTGCATCCGTTACAAGACCATGGTGCTTGCCTATGGAGCAGTGAGGGGAACGGCACCTCCGTACCTTCAGGCTCTGATCAGTCCCTACACCCAAACGAGGGCATTGCGTTCATCCACCTCTGGCCTGCTGGCTCCCCTTCCTCTGCGGAAGCATAGTTCCCGCTCAGCCTAGTCAAAACTGTTCGCTGCTCTGGCACCCCAATGGTGGAACAAGCTCCCTCACGACGCCAGGACAGCGGAGTCACTCACCACCTTCCGGAGACATTTGAAACCCCACCTCTTTAAGGAATACCTGGGATAGGATAAAGTAATCCTTCTACCCCCCCCCCCCCAAAAAAATAAAATAAAAATAAAATAAAAAATTGTAAAGTGGTTATCCCACTGGCTATAGGGTGAATGCACCAATTTGTAAGTCGCTCTGGATAAGAGCGTCTGCTAAATGACGTAAATGTAAATGTATACACTACTAGTTCATTTTAGTATACTGTAATAATAATAATAATAATAATAATAATAATATGCCATTTAGCAGACGCTTTTATCCAAAGCGACTTACAGTCATGCGTGCATACATTTTTTTGTGTATGGGTGGTCCCGGGGATCGAACCCACTACCTTGGCGTTACAAGCGCCGTGCTCTACCAGCTGAGCTACAGAGGACCACGAACAAATTGCATCCTTTCAGTCAAGCATTCTAGCACTACGCCTGTCTACTGGAAGTTGATGCTGTTGCTATGCAACCTCTTGCTAGTTTGTTAGCATAACAAATTACTTGCTAGACATTTTACGACTTCGGGTGTGTTCGTAAATTCAATCTGGAGTGCCAGAGTGCGCGTTCATAAATTCACAGCTTTGTCAAAATTGTCCGTTCGTAAATTCAGAGCGTTTCGCTCTCGGAGCGCGTCACTGGACGTCAAGCACCCGAGCTAACTGGCTAACTTTGACTAGCTACCTCCAGACACAAATGAGGGAACACCTCACTCTGACCATTTTACTAGCCCCAGCAGAGCTGATTAGGCTGTTTTCAGGTTATCCAGAGCAGTTGGTGACTGCAACTGTGCTGCTGGCAACAATTTCATTATGCTTTTTTGCCGACGTTTACTGACACCGGCCATATTCATCGGGTGTTGAGCGTTCGTAAATTCATCAGTTATTCTGCGCTCCGGCACACACAGACAAGAGTGCTCTGAAATCAGAGTAGATAGCCAGAGTGAATTTACGAACGCCCCCGAATTAATAATATCCATTGAGAACGCACAACAACTATACCACTTAGCTAATCTAAGAATAATCATGTCAATAAACGTTGGGTAGTTAGTTAGATAGCGTATAGTTAATATACTGGCAAGTTGTATTAGTAGCCAACTAACATTAGCTAGCTAGCTAACATACCAGTACATACTGCTGTAATGATATGCTATGCGGTTCGTAAGGATAGCGTAGCTAACAAATTGTCAGCTAATGTAACGTAACGTTTGAAAAGTCATTACTTTATTACATTGCTAAAGAAAATCTTAACATTTGTCATAATTTGTTAAAGCAGTGAATTTGTATCCGCTCGTACTTGATGTTTTCCGCCATTTTCATCAAATCTGAAAACGTTGTGAAGCCATGCCCATTTTCTGAAGAATTGCATTATGGGCCCTAAAAGCACAGAAATAGTGTCCATTGCTTGTATACCTCGTCTTTTGGCAAATGTAGTACGACATCCGGGAACTTTTGGCACACTAACTATATCCATACTATGACCAATAAGCATACTACATACTCAATTTACCTCCCAAATAGTAGGGTTAGTGTGGTTAGTCAGAGTATTCAAACACAGCTCAGGATTGTGCCTTTAGCTATTGGACAATGAAAAAAAAGTTGATATAAAATAATTGCCTCCATGGACATGGTCTGATTTTGGCTAAGCTGCTTTGAAGCAAGAGTAAGACACGCCTCATAATATGTAGTAAAAACGTTCAGGCTTCAAACAATTAAGTGTATGTTTTGAAAATGCATCCTGCCTCCAGCTCATTGCTAAGTGGTGTGTGAGGTGCTGATGAAGCCTGCCTCCAGCTCATTGCAAAGTGGTGTGTGAGGCGCTGATGAAGCCTGCCTCCAGCTCATTGCAAAGTGGTGTGTGAGGTGCTGATGAGGCCTGCCTCCAGCTCATTGCAAAGTGGTGTGTGAGGTGCTGATGAGGCCTGCCTCCAGCTCATTGCTAAGTGGTGTGTGAGTGGCGCTGATGAAGCCTGCCTCCAGCTCATTGCAAAGTGGTGTGTGAGGCGCCCTTGAGCCTGCCTCCAGCTCATTGCTAAGTGGGTGTGAGGTGCTGATGAGGCCTGCCTCCAGCTCATTGCTAAGTGGTGTGTGAGGTGCTGATGAGGCCTGCCTCCAGCTCATTGCTAAGTGGTGTGTGAGGTGCTGATGAAGCCTGCCTCCAGCTCATTGCTAAGTGGTGTGTGAGGTGCTGATGAGGCCTGCCTCCAGCTCATTGCTAAGTGGTGTGTGAGGTGCTGATGAAGCCTGCCTCCAGCTCATTGCTAAGTGGTGTGTGAGGTGCTGATGAGGCCTGCCTCCAGCTCATTGCTAAGTGGTGTGTGAGGCGCTGATGAGGCCTGCCTCCAGCTCATTGCTAAGTGGTGTGTGAGGTGCTGATGAAGCCTGCCTTCAGCTCATTGCTAAGTGGTGTGTGAGGTGCTGATGAAGCCTGCCTCCAGCTCATTGCTAAGTGGTGTGTGAGGTGCTGATGAAGCCTGCCTTCAGCTCATTGCTAAGTGGTGTGTGAGGTGCTGATGAAGCCTGCCTCCAGCTCATTGCTAAGTGGTGTGTGAGGCGCTGATGAAGCCAGCCTTCAGCAGTTCTCTCTGTCTGACAGATCTTCCAAGGCTCTGTATCTGTCTAGTGTGATTAAATAAGACACATAACCAATATACTGTACACACGCGCACGCTAATTTAATTACACTAAATTATGCAAATTAACCTATAAAAAAAAACGATAACCATGACCAGTCAAATGTATTTCCATCAATGAAGAGGATAAAAAGCATTATTTCACATATTCTCCAGGACAACTGGTCTGACTAACGGAAAACCTGACTCACACAGACGCACTTCCCAAACACACTGCTGCTCCTCTGTTTATTATCTATCCTGATTGGCTAGTCACTTTTACCCCTACCTACATGTACATATTACCTCAACTACCAACACTGCTGCTACTCTGTTTATTATCTATCCTGATTGGCTAGTCACTTTTACCCCTACCTACATGTACATATTACCTCAACTACCAACACTGCTGCTACTCTGTTTATTATCTATCCTGATTGACTAGTCACTTTTACCCCTACCTACATGTACATATTACCTCAACTACCAACACTGCTGCTACTCTGTTTATTATCTATCCTGATTGGCTAGTCACTTTTACCCCTACCTACATGTACATATTACCTCAACTACCAACACTGCTGCTACTCTGTTTATTATCTATCCTGATTGACTAGTCACTTTTACCCCTACCTACATGTACATATTACCTCAACTACCAACACTGCTGCTACTCTGTTTATTATCTATCCTGATTGGCTAGTCACTTTTACCCCTACCTACATGTACATATTACCTCAACTACCAACACTGCTGCTACTCTGTTTATTATCTATCCTGATTGACTAGTCACTTTTACCCCTACCTACATGTACATATTACCTCAACTACCAACACTGCTGCTACTCTGTTTATTATCTATCCTGATTGACTAGTCACTTTTACCCCTACCTACATGTACATATTACCTCAACTACCAACACTGCTGCTACTCTGTTTATTATCTATCCTGATTGGCTAGTCACTTTTACCCCTACCTACATGTACATATTACCTCAACTACCAACACTGCTGCTACTCTGTTTATTATCTATCCTGATTGACTAGTCACTTTTACCCCTACCTACATGTACATATTACCTCAACTACCAACACTGCTGCTACTCTGTTTATTATCTATCCTGATTGGCTAGTCACTTTTACCCCTACCTACATGTACATATTACCTCAACTACCAACACTGCTGCTACTCTGTTTATTATCTATCCTGATTGACTAGTCACTTTTACCCCTACCTACATGTACATATTACCTCAACTACCAACACTGCTGCTACTCTGTTTATTATCTATCCTGATTGGCTAGTCACTTTTACCCCTACCTACATGTACATATTACCTCAACTACCAACACTGCTGCTACTCTGTTTATTATCTATCCTGATTGGCTAGTCACTTTTACCCCTACCTACATGTACATATTACCTCAACTACCAACACTGCTGCTACTCTGTTTATTATCTATCCTGATTGGCTAGTCACTTTTACCCCTACCTACATGTACATATTACCTCAACTACCAACACTGCTGCTACTCTGTTTATTATCTATCCTGATTGGCTAGTCACTTTTACCCCTACCTACATGTACATATTACCTCAACTACCAACACTGCTGCTACTCTGTTTATTATCTATCCTGATTGACTAGTCACTTTTACCCCTACCTACATGTACATATTACCTCAACTACCAACACTGCTGCTACTCTGTTTATTATCTATCCTGATTGACTAGTCACTTTTACCCCTACCTACATGTACATATTACCTCAACTACCAACACTGCTGCTACTCTGTTTATTATCTATCCTGATTGACTAGTCACTTTTACCCCTACCTACATGTACATATTACCTCAACTACCAACACTGCTGCTACTCTGTTTATTATCTATCCTGATTGACTAGTCACTTTTACCCCTACCTACATGTACATATTACCTCAACTACCAACACTGCTGCTACTCTGTTTATTATCTATCCTGATTGGCTAGTCACTTTTACCCCTACCTACATGTACATATTACCTCAACTACCAACACTGCTGCTACTCTGTTTATTATCTATCCTGATTGACTAGTCACTTTTACCCCCTACCTACATGTACATATTACCTCAACTACCAACACTGCTGCTACTCTGTTTATTATCTATCCTGATTGACTAGTCACTTTTACCCCTACCTACATGTACATATTACCTCAACTACCAACACTGCTGCTACTCTGTTTATTATCTATCCTGATTGGCTAGTCACTTTTACCCCTACCTACATGTACATATTACCTCAACTACCAACACTGCTGCTACTCTGTTTATTATCTATCCTGATTGACTAGTCACTTTTACCCCTACCTACATGTACATATTACCTCAACTACCAACACTGCTGCTACTCTGTTTATTATCTATCCTGATTGACTAGTCACTTTTACCCCTACCTACATGTACATATTACCTCAACTACCAACACTGCTGCTACTCTGTTTATTATCTATCCTGATTGACTAGTCACTTTTACCCCTACCTACATGTACATATTACCTCAACTACCAACACTGCTGCTACTCTGTTTATTATCTATCCTGATTGACTAGTCACTTTTACCCCCTACCTACATGTACATATTACCTCAACTACCAACACTGCTGCTACTCTGTTTATTATCTATCCTGATTGACTAGTCACTTTTACCCCTACCTACATGTACATATTACCTCAACTACCAACACTGCTGCTACTCTGTTTATTATCTATCCTGATTGACTAGTCACTTTTACCCCTACCTACATGTACATATTACCTCAACTACCAACACTGCTGCTACTCTGTTTATTATCTATCCTGATTGACTAGTCACTTTTACCCCTACCTACATGTACATATTACCTCAACTACCAACACTGCTGCTACTCTGTTTATTATCTATCCTGATTGGCTAGTCACTTTTACCCCTACCTACATGTACATATTACCTCAACTACCAACACTGCTGCTACTCTGTTTATTATCTATCCTGATTGACTAGTCTCTTTTACCCCTACCTACATGTACATATTACCTCAACTACCAACACTGCTGCTACTCTGTTTATTATCTATCCTGATTGACTAGTCACTTTTACCCCTACCTACATGTACATATTACCTCAACTACCAACACTGCTGCTACTCTGTTTATTATCTATCCTGATTGACTAGTCACTTTTACCCCTACCTACATGTACATATTACCTCAACTACCAACACTGCTGCTACTCTGTTTATTATCTATCCTGATTGGCTAGTCACTTTTACCCCTACCTACATGTACATATTACCTCAACTACCAACACTGCTGCTACTCTGTTTATTATCTATCCTGATTGACTAGTCACTTTTACCCCTACCTACATGTACATATTACCTCAACTACCAACACTGCTGCTACTCTGTTTATTATCTATCCTGATTGGCTAGTCACTTTTACCCCTACCTACATGTACATATTACCTCAACTACCAACACTGCTGCTACTCTGTTTATTATCTATCCTGATTGACTAGTCTCTTTTACCCCTACCTACATGTACATATTACCTCAACTACCAACACTGCTGCTACTCTGTTTATTATCTATCCTGATTGACTAGTCTCTTTTACCCCTACCTACATGTACATATTACCTCAACTACCAACACTGCTGCTACTCTGTTTATTATCTATCCTGATTGACTAGTCACTTTTACCCCTACCTACATGTACATATTACCTCAACTACCAACACTGCTGCTACTCTGTTTATTATCTATCCTGATTGGCTAGTCACTTTTACCCCTACCTACATGTACATATTACCTCAACTACCAACACTGCTGCTACTCTGTTTATTATCTATCCTGATTGGCTAGTCACTTTTACCCCTACCTACATGTACATATTACCTCAACTACCAACACTGCTGCTACTCTGTTTATTATCTATCCTGATTGGCTAGTCTCTTTTACCCCTACCTACATGTACATATTACCTCAACTACCAACACTGCTGCTACTCTGTTTATTATCTATCCTGATTGACTAGTCACTTTTACCCCTACCTACATGTACATATTACCTCAACTACCAACACTGCTGCTACTCTGTTTATTATCTATCCTGATTGACTAGTCTCTTTTACCCCTACCTACATGTACATATTACCTCAACTACCTGGTACCTGCTCAAAGAACTTTTTGGAGTTAGTGCTACAGGATGCAAATTTCTGTTTGAAAAAGTTAGCCTTTGCTTTCCTGACTGCTTGTGTATATTGGTTCCTAACTTCCCTGAAAAGTTGCATATCGCGGGGGCTATTTGATGCTAATGCTGTACGCCACAGGATGTTTTTGTGCTGGTCAAGGGCAGTCAAGTCTGAGGAGAACCAGGGGCTATATCGGTTCTTAGTTCTGTATTTTTTGAATGGGGCATGTTTATTTAAGATTGAGAATAAATCTTAAATAATGTATGTTACCAATAAAAATGTGATTTGATTTAGTCAACTGGAGTCTATACTTCTACATCGTCCTGGTGTTTACTGTGTTGGTGGACAGGGGGAAATGTTGCCATAGAGATTCTGACATCACTTTGTTTATCTGTGTGCAATCCTGTTTACTGATGATCCCCCAATGAGCAACCCTGTCCCAGAATTTAATCAACTGTGTGGTTGTGTGTGTTTGAAAAACTAAAATAAGCTGTCCCTGGAGCTGGGGTTTATTTGTGTGGCTGACACCTTAGTTGGATGGCTGGGGGTTGTGGTTGGAGCGCTGCGTTCTGATCTCACATCTCTACAGACTGTGGTTTGATGCTGAAGCTTCTTGGGATGTCAATGCATCAGGACATAACGGATTCTACCAAGGCAAATGGGAAACAGCCATTGCAATCAAGGCAAAACATAGGTAGACACAAGCACGCACATACACACTCACACACAGGGTTTTGCATGTACTGTCTCCTACCACAAACCTCTTGTATGAAACTAGTGGATATTGTTTCTTCTTGTTGTTCCAGACAATAACCAACTGGTCTGAAGGAAACATGAACCTTAGGAGTTCCAGATCTCTCTCTCAGAGTCTCCTCTCCATATAACTCTAACCCTCCTCACAGCATCCACATCAACACAAACAGCCTCCTCCATCTCTCCTCCACATCAACACAAACAGCCTCCTCCATCTCTCCTCCACATCAACACAAACAGCCTCCTCCATCTCTCCTCCACATCAACACAAACAGCCTCCTCCATCTCTCCTCCACATCAACACAAACAGCCTCCTCCATCTCTCCTCCACATCAACACAAACAGCCTCCTCCATCTCTCCTCCACATCAACATAATCTCCTCTCCTCTGTCTCAGCCAGTTGATTTCAACAGTGGACCTCTATTCCCCTCCTTCTCTCTCAATCTATTTTTTTCTCTCTCTCTTTCTCTCGCTCTGTCTCTCTCCCCAACTTAATCCCTTCACTTCGAAATACTCACATACTTCATGTAAACTTCCTTCCTTTTAAAGTATAGTTTTTAGGAGAGAGAGAGAGAGAGGAAATCCTTCATTCTTCCATTACTGATTCAGTCTGCCAGTTGATTGAAAACAGAGTGCACCCGTAGCTCTTCTAGGGTCAGTCAGTCTGAGGGGTTTTTCACACTGAATTCACCACACATTACCCTATATGGAGGTCAGGAACGCTGGGAGAAGCTGCAGACCAATGGCTGCCTCCCAAACGGCCTCCTACTCCTTACATCAGGGGCTCCATAACGTTTTCACCCTCCGAACAGGGAACACCCATTAGAACAAAATCTATGGGCAAAAAAAACCAAGCTAAGAAACGTTAGCTGACATGGGCTACTTAATCTGGACATTTCTGACAAGTTATAAAAAATAAAACTAGACTCCCTGCGGACCTGTCATCTTTTCACTCCTCTGTTTCTGCTGCTAAAGCCACTTTCTACCACTCTAAATGTCAAGCATCTGCCTCTAACCCTATGAAGCTATTTGCCACCTTCTCCTCCCTGCTGAATCCTCCTCCTCCTCCCCCTCCCTCCGTATCTGTGGACGACTTCGTCAACCATTTTGAAAAGAAGGTTTGACGACATCCGATCCTCATTTATTAAGTCAAATGACGCCGCTGGTCCTGCTCACACTGCCCTACCCTATGCTTTGACTTCTTTCTCCCCTCTCTCTCCAGATGAAATCTTGCGACTTGTGACGGCCGGCCGCCCAACAACCTGCCCGCTTGACCCTATCCCCACCTCGCTTCTCCAGACCATTTCCGGAGACCTTCTCCCTTACCTACCTCATCAACTCATCCTTGACCGCTGGCCATGTCCCTTCCGTCTTGAAGAGGGCGAGAGTTGCACCCCTCTTCAAAAAACCTACACTCGATCCCTCCGATGTCAATAACTACAGACCAGTATCCCTTCTTTCTTTTCTCTCCAAAACTCTTGAGCGTGCCGTCTCTAGCCAATTCTCTTGCTATCTCTCTCAGAATGACCACAATGAGATGTATAAGGCCATAAGAAAACAAGAAAATGCTCATCCAGAAGCCTCGCTCCTAGTGGCCGGGGAGGTTAATGCAGGGAAATGTAAATCAGTTTTATCTAATTTCTACCAGCATGTCACATGTGCAACCAGAGGAAAAAAAAAACTCTAGACCACCTTTACTCCACACACAGAGACAAAAGCTCTCCCTCGCCCTCCATTTGGCAAATCTGACCATAATTATATCCTCCTGATTCCTGCTTACAAGCAAAACTAAAGCAGGAAGCACCAGTGAGTCGTCAATAAAAAGGTGGTCAGATGACGCAGATGCTAAACTAGAGGAATGTTTTGCTAGCACAGACTGGATTATGTTTCGGGATTCATTCAATGGCATTGAGAAGTACACTCAAAATCTCACGATACCTATGATGAAAATTACAGGCCTCTCTCATCTTTTTAAGTGGGAGAACTTGCACAATTGGTGGCTGACTAAATACTTTTTTTCCCCACTGTATACCCCCTCAGTCACCAGCTTCATCAATAAGTGCATCAACGACGTCGTCCCCACAGTGACCGTACTTACATATCCCAACCAGAAGCCACGGATTACAGGCAACATCCGCACTGAGATAAAGGCTAGAGCTTCTGCTTTCAAGGAGTTCTAATCCAGATGCTTATAAGAAATTGCCCTCAGACGAACCATCAAACAGGCAAAGCATCAATACAGGACTAAGATTGAATCCTACTACACCGGCTCTGACGCTCGTCGGATGTAGCAGGGCTTGCAAACTATTTATTGCCTTACCTCCATAACTTGCTACATTTGCACACACTGTATATATATTTTCTGTTGTATTTTCGACTTTATGTTTTGTTTTACCCCATATGTAACTCTGTGTTGTTGTTTTTATCGCACTGCTTTGCTTTATCTTGGCCATAAAGGTGAAATAAAAAATTTAAAAATTAAAACTACTACGGACTACAAAGGGAAACCAAGCCACGAGCTGCCCATTGACGCGAGCCTACCAGACGGGCTAAATGCCTGTTATGCTAGCTTCGAGGCAAGCAACACTGAAAATGCATGAGAGCACCAGCTGTTCCGGACGACTGTGTGATCAAGCTCTCCATAGCCGATGTGAGTAAGACTTTTAAACAGGTCAACATTCCTGCCGTGGGGCCAGACGGATTACCAGGACATGTACTCAGAGCATGCGCGGACCAACTGGCAAGTGTCTTCACTGACATTTTCAACCTCTCCCTGATCGAGTCTGTAACACCTACATTTTTCAAGCAGACCACCATAGTCCCTGTGCCAAAGAACGCGAAGGTAACTTGCCTAAATGACTACCGCCCCGTAGCACCCACGTCTGTAGCCACGAAGTGCTTTGAAAGGCTGGTCATGGCTCACATCAACACCATTATCCCAGAAACCCTAGACCCACTCCAATTTGCATACCGCCCCAACAGATCCCCAGATGAATTTCAATTGCACTCCACAATGCCCTTTCCCACCTGTAAAAAAGGAACACCTACAGTGGGGAGAACAAGTATTTGATACACTGCCGATTTTGCAAAAAAATCCAGAAAATCACATTGTATGATTTTTAAGTAATTCATTTGCATTTTATTGCATGACATAAGTATTTGATACATCAGAAAAGCAGAACTTCATATTTGGTACAGAAACCTTTGTTTGCAATTACAGAGATCATACGTTTCCTGTAGGTCTTGACCAGGTTTGCACACACTATATCCACATAATTTTCCTTCCTCATGATGCCTTCTATTTTGTGAAGTGCACCAGTCCCTCCTGCAGCCAAGCATCCCCACAGCATGATGCTGCCACCCCCGTGCTTCACGGTTGGGATGGTGTTCTTCGGCTTGCAAAGCCCCCCGTTTTTCCTCCAAATATAACGATGGTCATTTTGGCCAAACAGTTATATTTTTGTTTCATCAGACCAAAGGACATTTCTCCAAAAAGTACGATCTTTGTCCCCATGTGCAGTTGCAAACCGTAGTCTGGCTTTTTTATGGCAGTTTTGGAGCAGTTGCTTCTTCCTTGCTGAGCGGCCTTTCAGGTTATGTCGATATAGGACTCGTTTTACTGTGGATATAGATACTTTTGTACCTGTTTCCTCCAGCATCTTCACAAGGTCCTTTGCTGTTGTTCTTGGATTGATTTGCACTTTTCACACCAAAGTACGTTCATCTCTAGGAGACAGAACGCGTGTCCTTCCTGAGCGGTATGACGGCTGCGTGGTCCCATGGTGTTTATACTTGCGTACTACTGTTTGTACAGATGAATGTGGTACCTTCAGGCGTTTGGAAATTGATGAACCAGACTTGTGGAGGTCTACAAAAACAATTCTGAGGTCTTGTCCGATTTCTTTCGATTTTCCCATGATGACAAGCAAAGAGGCACTGAGTTTGAAGGTAGGCCTTGAAATACATCCACAGGTACACCTCCAATTGACTCAAATTATGTCAATTAGCCTATCAGAAGCTTCTAAAGCCATGACATCATTTTCTGGAATTTTCCAAGCTGTTTAAAGGCACAGTCAACTTAGTGTATGTAAACTTCTGACCCACTGGAATTGTGATACAGTGAATTATAAGTGAAATAATCTGTCTGTAAACAATTGTTGGAAAAATTACTTGTGTCATGCACAAAGTAGATGTCCTAACCGACTTGCCAAAACTATAGTTTGTTAACAATACATTTGTGGATTGGTTGAAAAATGAGTTTTAATGACTCCAACCTAAGTGTATGTAAACTTCCGACTTCAACTGTACATGTACAAATTACCTCGACTAACCTGTACCCCCGCACATTGACTGCAGTGCAGTACCCTGTATATAGCCTCGTTATTGTTATTTAACTGTGTTACATTTTTAAACTTTATTTAGTCAATATTTTATTAACTATTTATTGAACTGCATTGTTGGTTAAGGGCTTGTCAGTAAGCATTTCACAGTAAGGTCTACACCTGTTGTATTCGGCGCATGTCGCACATTTGATTTGATTACAGATGTTTGACAGATTCACCATGGCAACAATTGGATCTACTTTAATCCATCACATTTGACAAAGCAGGGAGAGAGCCGGTCTCAAAGCAGGAGGAGATCCGGTCTCAGAGCAGGCGGAGATCCGGTCTCAGAGCAGGGACACAATAGACTTTCTCTCTCTATGAAAACAAGGTTTCACACACAGGAATGTATTGTGTTGAATGAATGGACATAATGCTCATTGAAATGAAACAATTAGATTTCATTAATAGGAAATACACATGAACAAACAATGATATATTGAATAGAAAATGGAAGTGCAAGAAATGATATTATTATACACACAGATGAGCTTGACACATATACACACCCAGACACCACTCCCCCATATCTCTCCCCCATATCTCTCCCCCACCTCATCACCTCTAACACACAGACACCACTCCCCCCATATCTCTCCCCCACCTCATCACCTCTAACATACAGACACCACTCCCCCCATATCTCTCCCCCACCTCATCACCTCTAACACACAGACACCACTCCCCCATATCTCTCCCCCACCTCATCACCTCTAACACACAGACACCACTCCCCCATATCTCTCCCCCACCTCATCACCTCTAACACACAGACACCACTCCCCCATATCTCTCCCCCACCTCATCACCTCTAACACACAGACACCACTCCCCATATCTCTCCCCCACCTCATCACCTCTAACACACAGACACCACTCCCCATATCTCTCCCCACACCTCATCACCTCTAACACACAGACACCACTCCCCCATATTTCTCTCCCCCACCTCATCACCTCTAACACACAGACACCACTCCCCCATATCTCTCCCCCCACCTCATCACCTCTAACACACAGACACCACTCCCCCCATATCTCTACCCCCACCTCATCACCTCTAACATACAGACACCCACTCCCCCCATATCTCTCCCCCACCTCATCACCTCTAACACACAGACACCACTCCCCCCATATCTCTCCCCCCACCTCATCACCTCTAACACACAGACACCACTCCCCCCATATCTCTCCCACACCTCATCACCTCTAACACACAGACACCACTCCCCCATATCTCCCCCCCACCTCATCACCTCTAACACACAGACACCACTCCCCCATATCTCTCCCCCCACCTCATCACCTCTAACATACAGACACCACTCACCCATATCTCTCCCCACCTCATCACAGACACCACTCCCCCATATCTCTCAAACCACCTCATCACCTCTAACCTACAGACACCACTCCCCCATATCTCTCCCCCACCTCATCACCTCTAACATACAGACACCACTCCCCCATATCTCTCCCCCACCTCATCACCTCTAACACACAGACACCACTCCCCCATATCTCTCCCCCACCTCATCACCTCTAACACACAGACACCACTCCAACCATATCTCTCCCCCACCTCATCACCTCTAACATACAGACACCACTCCCCCCATATCTCCCCCACCTCATCACCTCTAACATACAGACACCACTCCCCCCATATCTCTCCCCCACCTCATCACCTCTAACACACAGACACCACTCCCCCATATCTCTCCCCCACCTCATCACCTCTAACACACAGACACCACTCCCCCCATATCTCTCCCCCACCTCATCACAGACACCACTCCCCCATATCTCTCCCCCACCTCATCACCTCTAACACACAGACACCACTCCCCCATATCTCTCCCCCACCTCATCACCTCTAACATACAGACACCACTCCCCATATCTCTCCCCCACCTCATCACCTCTAACACACAGACACCACTCCCCCATATCTCCCCCCACCTCATCACCTCCTAACATACAGACACCACTCCCCCATATCTCTCCCCACCTCATCACCTCTAACATACAGACACCACTCCCCCATATCTCTCCCCCCACCTCATCACCTCTAACATACAGACACCACTCCCCATATCTCTCCCCACCTCATCACCTCTAACACACAGACACCACTCCCCCATATCTCCCCCACCTCATCACCTCTAACATACAGACACCACTCCCCCCATATCTCTCCCCCACCTCATCACCTCTAACATACAGACACCACTCCCCCATATCTCCCCCCACCTCATCACCTCTAACATACAGACACCACTCCCCATATCTCTCCCCCACCTCATCACCTCTAACATACAGACACCACTCCCCCATATCTCTCCCCCACCTCATCACCTCTAACATACAGACACCACTCCCCATATCTCCCCCACCTCATCACCTCTAACACACAGACACCACTCCCCCCATATCTCTCCCCACCTCATCACCTCTAACATACAGACACCACTCCCCCCCATATCTCTCCCTACCTCATCACCTCTAACATACAGACACCACTCCCCATATCTCTCCCCCACCTCATCACCTCTAACATACAGACACACTCCCCCCATATCTCTCCCCTACCTCATCACCTCTAACATACAGACACTCCCCCATATCTCTCCCCTACCTCATCACCTCTAACCTACAGACACCACTCCCCCATATCTCCCCCACCTCATCACCTCTAACACACAGACACCACTCCCCATATCTCTCCCCCACCTCATCACCTCTAACACACAGACACCCACTCCCCCATATCTCTCCCCCACCTCATCACAGACACCACTCCCCATATCTCTCCCCCACCTCATCACCTCTAACACAGACACCACTCCCCCCATATCTCTCCCCCACCTCATCACCTCTAACCTACAGACACCACTCCCCCCAATCTCTCCCCCACCTCATCACCTCTAACATACAGACACCACTCCCCCATATCTCTCCCCCCACCTCATCACCTCTAACACACAGACACCACTCCCCATATCTCCCCCCACCTCATCACCTCAACACAGACACCACTCCCCATATCTCTCCCCCATATCTCTCCCCCACCTCATCACCTCTAACACACAGACACCACTCCCCCATATCTCTCCCCCACCTCATCACCTCTAACCTACAGACACCACTCCCCCCCCATATCTCTCCCCCCACCTCATCACCTCTAACATACAGACACCACTCCCCCAATCTCTCCCCCCACCTCATCACCTCTAACACACAGACACCACTCCCCCATATCTCTCCCCCACCTCATCACCTCTAACATACAGACACCACTCCCCATATCTCTCCCCCACCTCATCACCTCTAACATACAGACACCACTCCCCCCATATCTCTCCCCTACCTCATCACCTCTAACATACAGACACCACTCCCCCATATCTCTCCCCCACCTCATCACCTCTAACATACAGACACCACTCCCCCATATCTCTCCCCTACCTCATCACCTCTAACATACAGACACCACTCCCCCATATCTCTCCCCCACCTCATCACCTCTAACACACAGACACCACTCCCCCATATCTCTCCCCCACCTCATCACCTCTAACATACAGACACCAATCCCCCATATCTCTCCCCCTACCTCATCACCTCTAACATACAGACACCACTCCCCATATCTCTCCCCACCTCATCACCTCTAACACACAGACACCACTCCCCCCATATCTCTCCCCCCACCTCATCACAGACACCACTCCCCATATCTCTCCCCCCACCTCATCACCTCTAACACACAGACACCACTCCCCCCATATCTCTCCCCCACCTCATCACCTCTAACATACAGACACCACTCCCCCATATCTCTCCCCACCTCATCACCTCTAACACACAGACACCACTCCCCCATATCTCTCCCCCACCTCATCACAGACACCACTCCCCCATATCTCTCCCCACCTCATCACCTCTAACATACAGACACCACTCCCCCATATCTCTCCCCACCTCATCACCTCTAACATACAGACACCACTCCCCCCATATCTCTCCCCCACCTCATCACCTCTAACACACAGACACCACTCCCCCCATATCTCTCCCCCACCTCATCACCTCTAACACACAGACACCACTCCCCCCATATCTCTCCCCCACCTCATCACCTCTAACCTACAGACACCACTCCCCCATATCTCCCCCCCACCTCATCACCTCTAACACACAGAGACCACTCCCCCATATCTCTCCCCCACCTCATCACCTCTAACATACAGACACCACTCCCCCATATCTCTCCCCCACCTCATCACCTCTAACACACAGACACCACTCCCCCATATCTCTCCCCCACCTCATCACCTCTAACACACATACACCACTCCCCCATATCTCTCCCCCACCTCATCACCTCTAACACAGACACCACTCCCCCATATCTCTCCCCCACCTCATCACCTCTAACACACAGACACCACTCCCCCATATCTCTCCCCCACCTCATCACAGACACCACTCCCCCATATCTCTCCCCCACCTCATCACCTCTAACATACAGACACCACTCCCCCATATCTCTCCCCCACCTCATCACCTCTAACACACAGACACCACTCCCCATATCTCTCCCCACCTCATCACCTCTAACACACAGACACCACTCCCCCCATATCTCTCCCCCACCTCATCACCTCTAACCTACAGACACCACTCCCCCATATGTAAATGTATAGAGAAGAACACCTGACAGTATAGAGGAGAAGAACAACACCTGACAGTATAGAGGAGAAGAACACCTGACAGTATAGAGAAGAACACCTGCCAGTATAGAGGAGAAGAACACCTGACAGTATAGAGGAGAAGAACGCCTGACAGTATAGAGGAGAAGAACACCTGACAGTATAGAGGAGAAGAACACCTGACAGTATAGAGAAGAAGAACACCTGACAGTATAGAGGAGAACACCTGACAGTATAGAGGAGAAGAACAATACCTGACCTTATAGAGGAGAAGAACACCTGACCATATAGAGGAGAAGAACACCTGACAGTATAGAGGAGAAGAACACCTGACAGTATAGAGGAGAAGAACACCTGACCATATAGAGGAGAAGAACGCCTGACAGTATAGAGGAGAAGAACACCTGCCAGTATAGAGGAGAACACCTGCCAGTATAGAGGAGAACACCTGACAGTATATAGGAGAAGAACAATACCTGACCTTATAGAGGAGAAGAACACCTGACCATATAGAGGAGAAGAACACCTGCCAGTATAGAGGAGAAGAACAATACCTGACCTTATAGAGGAGAAGAACACCTGACCATATAGAGGAGAAGAACACCTGCCAGTATAGAGGAGAAGAACACCTGACAGTATAGAGGAGAAGAACACCTGACAGTATAGAGGAGAAGAACACCTGACAGTATAGAGGAGAAGAACACCTGACCATATAGAGGAGAAGAACGCCTGACAGTATAGAGGAGAACACCTGACAGTATAGAGGAGAACAATACCTGACCTTATAGAGGAGAAGAACACCTGACAATATAGAGGAGAAGAACACCTGCCAGTATAGAGGAGAAGAACACCTGACAGTATAGAGGAGAAGAACACCTGACAGTATAGGAGAAGAACACCTGACAGTATAGAGGAGAAGAACACCTGACCATATAGAGGAGAAGAACGCCTGACAGTATAGAGGAGAAGAACACCTGCCAGTATAGAGGAGAACACCTGACAGTATAGAGGGAGAACAACACCTGACCATATAGAGGAGAAGAACACCTGACAGTATAGAGGAGAAGAACACCTGACAGTATAGAGGAGAGGAACACCTGACAGTATAGAGGAGAAGAACGCCTGACAGTATAGAGGAGAACACCTGACAGTATAGAGGAGAACACCTGACAGTATAGAGGAGAAGAACAATACCTGACCTTATAGAGGAGAAGAACACCTGACAGTATAGAGGAGAAGAACGCCTGACAGTATAGAGGAGAACACCTGACAGTATAGAGGAGAACACCTGACAGTATAGAGGAGAACACCTGACAGTATAGAGGAGAAGAACAATACCTGACCTTATAGAGGAGAAGAACACCTGACAGTATAGAGGAGAAGAACACCTGACAGTATAGAGGAGAAGAACACCTGACAGTATAGAGGAGAAGAACACCTGACAGTATAGAGGAGAAGAACACCTGACCTTATATAGGAGAACACCTGACAGTATAGAGGAGAAGAACGCCTGACAGTATAGAGGAGAAGAACAATACCTGACCTTATAGAGAGAAGAACAATACCTGACCTTATAGAGGAGAAGAACACCTGACAGTATAGAGGAGAAGAACAATACCTGACCTTATAGAGGAGAAGAACAATACCTGACCTTATAGAGGAGAAGAACAATACCTGACCTTATAGAGGAGAAGAACACCTGACAGTATAGAGGAGAAGAACACCTGACAGTATAGAGGAGAACACCTGACAGTATAGGAGAAGAACGCCTGACAGTATAGAGGAGAAGAACGCCTGACAGTATAGAGGAGAAGAACACCTGACAGTATAGAGGAGAAGAACAATACCTGACAGTATAGAGGAGAAGAACAATACCTGACCTTATAGAGGAGAAGAACACCTGACCTTATAGAGGAGAAGAACACCTGACAGTATAGAGGAGAAGAACACCTGACAGTATAGAGGAGAAGAACGCCTGACAGTATAGAGGAGAACACTGACAGTATAGAGGAGAAGAACGCCTGACAGTATAGACGAGGAAGAACGCCTGACAAGTATAGAAGAGAAGAACGCCTGACAGTATAGAGGAGAACACCTGACAGTATAGAGGGAGAAGAACACCTGACAGTATAGAGGAGAAGAACACCTGACAGTATAGAGGAGAAGAACACCTGACAGTATAGAGGAGAAGAACACCTGACAGTATAGAGGAGAAGAACAATACCTGACCTTATAGGGGAGAAGAACACCTGACCTTATAGAGGAGAAGAACACCTGACAGTATAGAGGGGAGAAGAACACCTGACAGTATAGAGGAGAAGAACGCTGACAGTATAGAGGAGAACACCTGACAGTATAGAGGAGAAGAACGCCTGACAGTATAGAGGAGAAGAACGCCTGACAGTATAGAGGGAGAAGAACGCCTGACAGTATAGAGGAGAACACCTGACAGTATAGAGGAGAAGAACACCTGACAGTAGAGGAGAAGAACACCTGACAGTATAGAGGAGGAAGAACACCTGACAGTATAGAGGAGAAGAACACCTGACAGTATAGAGGAGAAGAACACCTGACAGTATAGAGGAGAAGAACAATACCTGACCTTATAGAGGAGAAGAACAATACCTGACCTTATAGAGGAGAAGAACAATACCTGACCTTATAGAGGAGAAGAACACCTGACAGTATAGAGGAGAAGAACACCTGACAGTATAGAGGAGAAGAACAATACCTGACCTTATAGAGGAGAATAACAATACCTGACCTTATAGAGGAGAAGAACACCTGACAGTATAGAGGAGAAGAACACCTGACAGTATAGAGGAGAAGAACAATACCTGACCTTATAGAGGAGAAGAACACCTGACAGTATAGAGGAGAAGAACGCCTGACAGTATAGGGTGGCAGGTAGCTTAGTGGGTAAGAGCGTTGTGCCAGTAACCGAAAGGTCGCTGGTTCTAATCCCCGGGCCGACTAGGTGAAAAATCTGTCGATGTGCCCTTAAGCAAGGGACTTAACCCTAAATGCTCCTGTAAGTCGCTCTGGATAAGAGCGTCTGCTAAATGACTAAAATGTAAAATGTAAATGTATAGAGAAGAACACCTGACAGTATAGAGGAGAAGAACAACACCTGACAGTATAGAGGAGAAGAACACCTGACAGTATAGAGAAGAACACCTGCCAGTATAGAGGAGAAGAACACCTGACAGTATAGAGGAGAAGAACGCCTGACAGTATAGAGGAGAAGAACACCTGACAGTATAGAGGAGAAGAACACCTGACAGTATAGAAGAAGAACACCTGACAGTATAGAGAGAACACCTGACAGTATAGAGGGGAGAAGAACAATACCTGACCTTATAGAGGAGAAGAACACCCCATATAGAGGAGAAGAACACTTGACAGTATAGAGAAGAACACCTGACAGTATAGAGGAGGAAGAACACCTGACCATATAGAGGGAGAAGAACACCTGCCAGTATAGAGGAGAACACCTGACGGTATAGAGGAGAACACCTGACAGTATATAGGAGAAGAACAATACCTGACCTTATAGAGGAGAAGAACACCTGACCATATAGAGGAGAAGAACACCTGCCAGTATAGAGGAGAAGAACAATACCTGACCTTATAGAGGAGAAGAACACCTGACCATATAGAGGAGAAGAACACTGCCAGTATAGAGGAGAAGAACACCTGACAGTATAGAGGGAGAAGAACACCTGACAGTATAGAGGAGAAGAACACCTGACAGTATAGAGGAGAAGAACACCTGACCATATAGAGGAGAAGAACGCCTGACAGTATAGAGGAGAAGAACACCTGCCAGTATAGAGGAGAACACCTGACAGTATAGAGGAGAAGAACAATACCTGACCTTATAGAGGAGAAGAACACCTGACCATATAGAGGAGAAGAACACCTGCCAGTATAGAGGAGAAGAACACCTGACAGTATAGAGGAGAAGAACACCTGACAGTATAGAGGAGAAGAACACCTGACAGTATAGAGGAGAAGAACACCTGACCATATAGAGGAGAAGAACGCCTGACAGTATAGAGGAGAAGAACACCTGCCAGTATAGAGGGAGAACACCTGACAGTATAGAGAGAACAACACCTGACCATATAGAGGGAGAAGAACACCTGACAGTATAGAGGAGAAGAACACCTGACCATATAGAGGAGAAGAACGCCTGACAGTATAGAGGAGAAGAACGCCTGACAGTATAGAGGAGAAGAACACCTGACAGTATAGAGGAGAACACCTGACAGTATAGAGGAGAAGACACGCCTGACAGTATAGAGGAGAACACCTGACAGTATAGAGGAGAACAACACCTGACCATATAGAGGAGAACAACACCTGACAGTATAGGGAGAAGAACACCTGCCAGTATAGAGGAGAACACCTGACAGTATAGAGGAGAAGAACGCCTGACAGTATAGAGGAGAAAAACACCTGCCAGTTAGAGGAGACACACCTGACAGTATAGAGAGAAGAACGCCTGACAGTATAGAGGAGAAGAACACCTGCCAGTATAGAGGAGAACACCTGACAGTATAGAGGGAGAACAACACCTGACCTATAGAGGGAGAAGAACACCTGACAGTATAGAGGAGAAGAACACCTGACCATATAGAGGAAGAACACCTGACCATATAGAGGGAGAAGAACACCTGACAGTATAGAGGAGAAGAACACCTGACCATATAGAGGAGAACAACACCTGACAGTATAGAGGAGCAGAACACCTGCCAGTATAGAGGAGAACACCTGACAGTATAGAGAGGGAGAAGAACGCCTGACAGTACAGAGAGGAGAAGAACACCTGACAGTATAGAGGGAGAAGAAGCCTGACCTTATAGAGGAGAACCGAGGAAAGACTCACCTCATGTTGGAAGTCATCACTGAAGCTGTGGCCTGAGCTTGTGGAGTGTCTTGATTTAGAATAGGATTCAATCAAAAGCACGTGTTCCACTATGAAGTAAAACAACCCCTGCTAGCTGATGAAGCTTCAACGCCAGTGTTTATAGATGGAGGGATTAACACCATGTGTTCCTCTCCTCTCCTCTCGGGGAACAGTCTCCAGCCCTCTCTCCACACAGACAAGCTGCTTTCCTGCTTTAAAACTAAATGTGATTACCACACAACAGATAATGAAACCCTTATCTGTGCCGTGCCAAAGAGCAGAGCATGAATTAAAACTAAGCCTTGAGGAGTTAACATATAAATCCTTATTATAAGTGTCGGCAACCTGGCCTGTGTAGACAGAGACACCTACTGGCCTGCTACACACCACTATGTTACATGTTTTTATAACACTTAGAAATAAATATGAGTTATAATATGAGCACCAGGTATTCCAAGGAAACCTTCAACCGTCCGTGCTGGAGTTGCTTGACAGTGTATTCTAACTGTAGGCATACTGTGTGTCTGAAGGGGATGGCATTACTGTGTAATAGGTTAGGAAACCAGTAGGTTATGGTACCAGTAGGTTATGTTACCAGTAGGTTAGGGTCCCAGTAGGTTAGGGTACCAGTAGGTTATGTTACCAGTAGGTTAGGAAACCAGTAGGTTAGGGTACCAGTAGGTTAGGGTACCAGTAGGTTAGGGTACCAGTAGGTTAGGGTACCAGTAGGTTAAACTACCAGTAGGTTATGGTACCAGTAGGTTAGGGTACCAGTAGGTTAGGGTACCAGTAGGTTAGGGTACCAGTAGGTTAAACTACCAGTAGGTTAAACTACCAGTAGGTTAGGGTACCAGTAGGTTATGTTACCAGTAGGTTAGGGTACCAGTAGGTTAGGGTACCAGTAGGTTAGGGTACCAGTAGGTTATGTTACCAGTAGGTTAGGAAACCAGTAGGTTAGGGTACCAGTAGGTTAGGGTACCAGTAGGTTAAACTACCAGTAGGTTATGGTACCAGTAGGTTATGTTACCAGTAGGTTAGGGTACCAGTAGGTTAGGGTACCAGTAGGTTAGGGTACCAGTAGGTTAAACTACCAGTAGGTTAAACTACCAGTAGGTTAGGGTACCAGTAGGTTATGTTACCAGTAGGTTAAACTACCAGTAGGTTAAACTACCAGTAGGTTAGGGTACCAGTAGGTTAAACTACCAGTAGGTTAAACTACCAGTAGGTTAGGGTACCAGTAGGGTTAAACTACCAGTAGGTTAGGGTACCAGTAGGTTAGGGGTACCAGTAAGTTAAACTACCAGTAGGTTGTGGTACCAGTAGGTTATGTTACCAGTAGGTTAGGGTACCAGTAGGTTAGGGTACCAGTATTAGGGGTACCAGTAGGTTAGGGTACCAGTAGGTTAGGAAACCAGTAGGTTAGGGTACCAGTAGGTTAGGGTACCAGTAGGTTAAACTACCAGTAGGTTATGGTACCAGTAGGTTATGTTACCAGTAGGTTAGGGTACCAGTAGGTTAGGGTACCAGTAGGTTAAACTACCAGTAGGTTAGGAAACCAGTAGGTTAGTGTACCAGTAGGTTAGACTACCAGTAGGTTAGGGTACCAGTAGGTTAGGGTACCAGTAGGTTGTGGTACCAGTAGGTTATGTTACCAGTAGGTTAGGGTACCAGTAGGTTAGGTACCAGTAGGTTAAACTCCGTAGTTGGTACCAGTAGGTTAGGGTACCAGTGGGTTAAACTACCAGTAGGTTAGAGTACCAGTAGGTTAGGGTACCAGTAGGTTAGGGTACCAGTAGGTCAGTGTACCAGTAGGTTATGGTACCAGTAGGTTAAACTACCAGTAGGTTATGGTACCAGTAGGTTAGGGTACCAGTAGGTTAGGGTACCAGTAGGTTAGGGTACCAGTAGGTTAGGGTACCAGTAGGTTAGGGTACCAGTAGGTTAGGGTACCAGTAGGTTATGGTACCAGTAGGTTAAACTACCAGTAGGTTAAACTACCAGTAGGTTAGGGTACCAGTAGGTTATGGTACCAGTAGGTTAGGAAACCAGTAGGTTAGGGTACCAGTAGGTTAGGGTACCAGTAGGTTATGGTACCAGTAGGTTAAACTACCAGTAGGTTAGGGTACCAGTAGGTTAAACTACCAGTAGGTTAGGGTACCAGTAGGTTAAACTACCAGTAGGTTAGGAGTACAGAAGTTAAACTACCAGTAGGTTAGGTACCAGTAGGTTAAACTACCAGTAGGTTAGGACTACCAGTAGGTTAGGGTACCAGTAGGTTAAACTACCAGTAGGTTAAACTACCAGTAGGTTAGGGTACCAGTAGGTTAGGGTACGCAGTAGGTTAAACTACCAGTAGTGAGTTAAAGTACCAGTAGGTTAAACTACCAGTAGGTTAGGTACCAGTAGGTTAAACTACCAGTAGGTTAGGGTACCAGTAGGTTAAACTACCAGTAGGTTAAACTACCAGTAGAGTTAATGGTACCAGTAGGTTAAACTACCAGTAGGTTAAACTACCAGTAGGTTAGGGTACCAGTAGGTTAAACTACCAGTAGGTTAGGGTACCAGTAGGTTAAACTACCAGTAGGTTAAACTACCAGTAGGTTAAGGGTACCAGTAGGTTAAACTACCAGTAGGTTAGTACCAGTAGGTTAGGGTACCAGTAGGTTAAACTACCAGTAGGTTAGGGTACCAGTAGGTTAAACTACCAGTAGGTTAGGGACGTAGGTTTAACTACCAGTAGGTTAAACTACCAGTAGGTTAGGGTACCAGTAGGTTCAAGGGGTACCATGTGGTTATAACACAGTAGGTTAGGTACCAGTAGGTTAAACTACCAGTATTAGGAGTACACCAGTAGGTTAGTACCAGTAGGTTGGAACTACCAGTAGGTTAAGTAGTACCAGTAGGTTAAACTACCGTAGGTTAGGGTACCAGTAGGTTAGGGCAATTTACCGTAGGAGTTAAAAACTACCAGTAGGTTAGGTACCAGTAGGTTAAACTACCGTAGGTTAGGGTACCAGTAGGTTAGGTACCAGTAGGTTAACACTACAGTTTAGGGAGTAGGTTAGGGTACCAGTAGGTTAAACTACCAGTAGGGTTATGGTACCAGTAGGTTAAACTACCAGTAGGTTAGGTACCAGTAGGGATTGGGGTCCGTCTGACAGGGCTTGGTTCATTAACAATAAGACTTCTGTTTTTAAACAGTTTTGCTAAATTCATTGTTTATTGATTTGTTTGTTTGGCTTCTTTCTCTCACGAATAAACATGAGTTGGTTTTGTCAGATGATTCACCACAATAAATAGGCTCTGCAAAACGCCAACAGATATTTCAACCTCCATGCCTTATAGGTGTTGCATCTTATCAGACTGAAACATGGATTGTCTAGTTCAGGTTACCATAGCTAAGGCATCAAATGACATTGTTCAAGTAAAACTGAGCCTAATCCCAATCATATGTCCTAATGCCACATCCAGAACTATTTAGCTTATTACATAGCAAGTCAAGTCAAATAGGGAGCTAGTTACTCCCGCAAGTTGATTTTTCTGTGTTTTGAGAGTCTGGTTTAGAAGAAACAACATTTCTAACTCACCTGGTCTTGTTGAGTGGTTTCTGGACC
>NW_025536584.1:0-55152 GCF_020615455.1 Coregonus clupeaformis
TGTGTTTTACAGTGTCTTCACTCAGGATTGTGCTTCTGGGGAAGAGTGATGACAAGAAGAATGTAGTGGGTAACATGATCCTACAGAAACAGGCTTTTAAGTCTAAAAAGCAATGTGAGTCAGCCAGGGGGAAGGTGAAGGGCAAGTCTGTTACTGTTGTAAAGACTCCAGACTTATTTTCTCTGACTGTGGAGTCCCTGATGCAGGAGATGGAGAAATGTAAGTCCCTCTCTGCCCCTGGGCCTCATGGGATCCTGCTGGTGTTGAAGCCTGAGAAGTTCAAAGAGGAGAACAGAAAAACATTGAAGTTCATCCTGAGCACATTTGGTAAAGAGGCCTTCAAGCACTCAATGGTGATCATTACTCACAAGGAAGTTGCAGGAAATCCTCATCTGAGACAAATGGTCAGAGAATGTGGAGGAAGGCATCACGAAATTATCAAACAAGGAAGTCACCACAAAGAGTTAACTGAAAAGATCGAAAAGATGGTAGAGGAGAATGAATGGAGATACCTCACCTCCAATGAAGAGACGACACATGATACCATGACACCAAAGGCTCAGAGACTGAACGTGGTGCTGTGTGGCAGAAGAGGAGATGGGAAGACTTCTATAGCCAATGCCTTACTGGGTCAGAGACAGTCCAGTCCAAAGTCCAGCTCTTCCTCAGTGTGTGTGAAGAGAGGAGGAGAGGTGTGTGGTCGGCCGGTCACCCTCATCGAGCTGCCTGCTCTGTATGGAACACATCTCACTCAGGAGGAAGTGATGCGTGAGACTTTCCGCTGTGTCTCTCTCTGTGACTCTGGAGTCCATGCTTTCCTCCTGGTCGTACCTTTTGGTCCACTCACTGATGAAGACAAAGGAGAGTTAAAGACCATCCAGAAGGTTTTCAGCTCACGAGTCAATGACTTTGTCATGGTCCTGTTTAGACAGGATTGCATTCCATTTGATAAAACTGCAGTTGACTTCGTGGAACAAAATGCAGACACAAAGCAACTGATCAAGAAATGCGGAGGGCGGTATAAAATCTTTGACGCTTTGAAGATTGAGAACGCCAAGCAGACGCTTGTAGCAGAAATAGTCCAAATGATGGATCAAAACAAGACATGCTACACTCTGTACATGTATATGGAGGCACAGGACTTGAGGCTGGAGGCTAAGCATCAATCAGAACTGGACGAAAAGAACAGAAGAATCAAGGATTTAGAGCAGAAAATCAGCAACATGTCACAAGGTGAGTTTGTTGAACACAGGGATGAACAAATATTGGGCAGTGATTGGGAAAGCAAGCATTTCACAGTATGAATCTTCTATGTTGATTTCAATATCAGTTCATGCAGTAATTAACATTATTTTATGATCATTTATTGTTTAATTTGTAGGTGCTGAAATGGAGCGCTCCAGCACAGAGTGCGTGAGGGTGGTGCTGATTGGGAAAACTGGAAATGGGAAGAGCGCCTCTGCAAACACTATCCTGGGTAGAGTTGCATTTGAGTCTGAATCCAGCACTGACTCTGTGACAACGGTTTGCAAGAAGGCAGTCCGAAAAGTTGATGGAAGAACAGTTGCTGTGGTGGACACCCCTGGCCTTTTTGACACAACATTGTCTAATAAAGATGTTCAGCAAGAGATAGTGAAATGTGTTTCCCTGTCAGCTCCTGGACCCCATGTATTTATCTATAGTATTGAGTATCGGGAGAATCACGCAAGAGGAGCTGGACACTTTGGACCTCATAGAGACAACCTTTGGTCCACGGGCAGGAATGTTCTGCTTAGTTCTGTTTACTAGAGGAGATGACTTGGAAAATAAATCAATTCAAGATTACATTGGGAAAAGCACGAATGCCAAACTGAAAAAACTGATCAGAGATTGTGGAGACAGACTCCATGTCTTCAACAACAGAGGTAAAGATGACCGCACACAGGTCACTGAGCTTCTTAAGAAGATTAACGAAATGGTGTCCACGAACAAGGGCTGTTTCTACACCAATGAGATGTTCCAGGAGGCAGAGGCAGCCATTAAACAGAAACAGGAAGAAATACTGAAGGAGAGAGAGATGGAGATTAAGGCTGACATGGAGAAACTGAAGGTCAGCCATGAAACAGCCATGGAAAAGATTAAGTCAAAGTTGGAAGAAGAGAGATTGAAAGTTCAGGAGGAAAGAAAGCAGAGAAAACATGTTGAGAGAGAGAGAGGAAGCTATTAGAAAAGAGCATGAAGAAAAGGAGAAAGCAGAGAAGGAAAAAAGAAAGTTGAAGGACAAGAAAAAGAAAGAAGATGAAAAGTTGAAAAAAGAAATATGGGACACAGAAAAAGACAAGATGGAAAAAGAGATACAATCTCAGAAAAAAAAGGTTGGAAAACCAACAAAGAGAAAAGGAGAGAGAATATAAAATTAGAATGAAACAACAGAGAAAGGAAGAGAAAGACAAAGAAGAATTGGTTAAAAATCAAGAAAGGCAGTTTGCTGAACTGAAAAGGAAACAGGATGAAGAAATGGAAAAGAGAGAGAAAGAAGAGGATGAGAGGAGGAAACATGAAGAGAAAGAAAGACAAGAGTGGCAAAGCAAAATAGAGGAAGCAGAGAAAGGTCAAACAGAACTCCAAGCGGTCATGCGTAGAGAAAAAGATGAATGGGAGGAACAGTTGAAGAAAGAAAGAGATAGACAACAGGAAGAAGACAGGCTGAGGAGACAGAAGGAGGTAGAAACTCTTGGAGAACAAGATAAAAAACAGAGGATATTGAGAGAGGAGTTTGAAAGAGAGAGGGAACAAGAGAGAATAAAGATGAAGGAATCAGAAGATCAGAGAGAAAAAGAGCAGAAAGAAAGAGAAAAAATAGAAAAAGATTTTGAAGAAAAGAGGAGAGAGTTGACAGACAAAATTACAATGCAGAAAGATCAGTGGGAGAGAGAACATAGAGAGGAACAGGAAAGAAGATTTAAACAGGATGAAAATAGAAAAATGGAGGAGGAGCAAAAAATCAAGAAAATGCAACAAGAAGAGAAAAGAAAGAAAGAGAAGGAAGATGAAGCCAGGAAAGAAAAAGAAGAGAAGAAAATGAAGGAAATGGAGGAAGAGTATGAAAGGAAAACAAAAGAAAGTATGGGTAAATATGAAGAAGAGGCCAGAACACAAGCAGAGGAATTAAACTACCTTAGAGAGCTATGTAAAAATTACCAAATAAAAAAGTTTGAACAATTTAAAGAAAAGAAGAAACAATTAATAAAAAAGCACAAAGAGGAGTGTGATGAAATAAATGCTCTATATGGTCATGATGAAACAATACTGACTGATAAAATCAAGAAATTGGAGGAAAAGCACAAAGTAGAGATGAAAAAGTTGTTAAATCCATACAAATCATGTGAAATACTGTGAGAGTCCAATGGCCTGGCTAGGGTGCCACACGATACCATGTATGGGGATGCTATTGTGGTAGATGAGTGACACTCAATAATGGTTGGCAGCTGATGGACAGAAGTAGCTCGGAGAGCATTATATAAACTGAGAGATTTTCTATGGAAGTCATTCGGATGACAAGAGGCACGTACCGCCTGTCACACGAATCCAGTACTGAATTAAATAATGATAAATCAACTCTCCATCTGTTGCCCATATTCTCTCACATCCTGAAGTACTCGATACCAGAGAAACTCGTCATAACAGTTAACAAACAAAATGACAATGCAGAAAGATCAGTGGGAGAGAGAACATAGAGAGGAACAGGAAGGAAGATTTCTAGAGGATGAAAATAGAAAAATGGAGGAGGAGCAAAAAATCAAAAACTGCTTACCAACGTAATTAGAGCAGTAAAATATTTTTGGGGTCATACCCGTGGTATATGGTCTGATATACCACGGCTTCCAGCCAATCAGCATTCAGGGCTTAAACCACCCAGTTTCTTATAACTAATGATCATTGTAACTTAATACCTGAAATGTAAATATATGTTTAAACTGCAGCGAAAGGAGCAGCAGTTTGAACCAAAGATATTGCGGAGTAAGCGTGATGCAAGAGGCTAGACTCCCACACAGAGCATCTGCGGCTGCGTGCTTGTCCATGATGCTTCACTTCACTCTCCTGTGATGTGATAGCTGCCTGATCTACAGAACTTCAGATACTATTTTGAATAGATGTTCTCTGTCCTAGAACTACATGTACATCAGTACATAAAGGGGAATTGTCCAAAACTCCATTTATGGTTTCTGAACCTATTTGTTGGAACTGTTTATTACCCTTGTTCAAAGCCCTTTCCTTTCCTTGGACAGATCAGACAGGCCATGACTCATGAAAGTAAAGATGTTGCTGGATTGTTGATGTCATTTTTTATCAACGTGCCAGGGTGTCATTTTCCAAAAGTCTGAAATTAGTTAACAGTCTCCATTCAAGATCAATGTCAATTTCACTAAATACTAATACCCACAATATACACGTCATAAAGAAGCAGTCCGGGACAGAAAAGTGCTTAATTTTTTTCAATTACAAAATGATAGACCAGCACATCTACAGAAAACAATGTCATCTTTACATGAAGCGTTAGCAAAGTATATTGAAGGCTTTCTAAAGTAAAATAAATAAATGGTGTGCAGTACATGACTGTGTTGATACAAATACACCATTTATAAAATACTCCACTTGTCATTGAATCATGGCCAAGAGGAGACATGGAAATTAATAACAAAACATAACTAATAGAAATGAATATTCATATTTTCCTTAAAATAATAATAATAATAATAAAATAGGGTTTGTACATCAAACTTGAATACAAACTGGATAATGATGAGGAAGAGGAGGAGTATGATGGTGGTGTAAAAGCCGAGATAATGCTCAGTTTTGTTGAGTTCATATGTTTCATGTTTCTAGTATGTATGATCCTAGTATGTATGATCCTAGTATGTATGATCCTAGATCCTAGTATGTATGATCCTAGTATGTATGAGCCTAGTATGTATGATCCTAGTATGTATGATCCTAGATCCTAGTATGTATGATCCTAGTATGTATGATCCTAGTATGTATGATCCTAGATCCTAGTATGTATGATCCTAGTATGTATGAGCCTAGTATATATGATCCTAGTATGTATGATCCTAGTATGTATGATCCTAGTATGTATGATCCTAATACGTTTATATTTGTTGTTTACTGCATTTCTTTTTTACTTAACAGTACGTTCTAAATAGTATTTAGTTTAAAACACAGCTGAGTTCTTTTAAAGGTCCCCAATAGAGATTCTCCATTGAAAATGTATTGTAGTCCAGGACTAGGGTTAATGAATGTGTGGGAACACGGCCCTACATGTGAAAACTAAGATAAAACTGCAGAGCTGTTTTACCCAAAGCTGTTTTAAAACCTTTTTGAGAAAATTGATTTCAGTGAGCAGTAAATCTAAAGTAGCCTCGGTAGTCCATTCCCTAGCCGAGAAGGTCTTAACTCTCTTCAACCAGCAGAAACACCAGAAACCAAATATTTACAAGACGACACCTGCAATTCAGGGCATATTTCCACTGGTTTCCAGAAGCACACTTTGGCCTCAAGGTGTAGCCAACTGCTGCTGACAGTTTTAAAAGCAGGTAGCAAGCAGGGGAGAATGTAATGACTACCTGAACCCAGTGTGTGTGCTCCGTCTGGTGACAGTTGAAAAACAAGAGGGCCCCATCACCAACAGCGGCAGCTAAAGCAAACTGATACCTGTGAAACTCATACAGTTGTTGTATTTTCCTTCTATGCTTCTCAGTCAGAAGGTTTGTAATATACTGAACTGTACGTTCATTTGGTTTCAGCACTTTAATGAGGGCTGGATGGAGCTCTGGCAATTCAATGTCCAGTCCAAGACACAGTGCCTTTCGTAATTAATGGGACAGTGAAGCATTTTGTTATTATTTTGGCTATGAGGTTAAAGTGCAGACTGTCAGCTTTAATTTGAGGGTATTTTCATCCATATCAGGTGAACCGTTAAGAAACGACAGCAGTTGTTGTACATAGTCCCCCCATTTTAGGAGACCAAAAGTATTGGGACAAATTTGAGTGAGAAAGTTAGACGCACAGACAAGACATTGGGGGGTGACTCGACATTAAATACCATTCATTTGTATTGGGCACAAAATAATCTGAAACACAACCAAAACAAACAGCAAATGCATCCAACACATTTGTAGTCACAAGCTTGATGTAGTCATTGAGTGGTATAAGTATGGGACCAAATACTTTACTTTTTACTACTTTAATACACATATAAGTGAAATTGTCCCAATACTTTTGGTACCCTGAAATGGAGAAACTATGTTCAAAAAGTGCTGTAATCTCTAAACTGTCACCCTCTAATGGATGAAAATACCCTCAAATTAAAGCTGACAGTCAGCATTTTAACACATAGCCATTTTCTGATTTCAAATCCAAACTTTTGGAGTATAGAGACAACATTTTAAAAAATGCTTCACTGTCCCATTAATTACGCAGGGCACTGTATAAGAAAGCCATGAAATATGTGTAAATAATATGAGTCCATGGCTGAGTGGAAAATCGTGTTATGTCTTCTACATCTGAGTCTATATAATGTTTCAGTCAGCTTTCAGTCGTAAGAAAAGCCATGTCGTGATATTGATACTTCTTCTGACTTCCTGGATACGCCTACAATGGCCTCCACACACCGCTGGATCCCACTGCTGACACCACTGGTGAATTCAGGGGATGACCAGCACTGAATATTATTATCTCTAAAATGCTGAACGTTTGCTAATATGACATACATTTCAGACAGCAATGGCTTTTTACTGTGTTTTCATGTGAGTATTCACACGTTATCAGAGAAACTGTGATATATCGGTTACGTCATTGTGTACTGTGGTTATTAATGCATGTTTCCATAAAAAAAATAGCAGCTTGTTTCAAAACGTTTTATTTGGAACTTTAAAAAATATCTAACCAGGGGAAGGGTTTGAGGTTGACAGGTTTTAGAAAAGCTATGAAAACAACATTAAATACACTCAAGATAGACTATGTTCACAAAACACTGGAAATTGACAATGTACAACCACAGAAAACATACAAACATATTGACAGTCTTCAAGTATGCTAGCTACCCCTATTCTACAAACACATTACAGAGGATTTCTTCTACAGATAAACATAGTTTTTAATGCGCACCTTTCACACAGACTTCTATGGGACCATAAAACCTAGAGGGACTCATGTTGGGTTCCCCGCAGACAGTATATCACAGCCAGTATATCACAGCCAGTATATCTCAGCCAGTATATCTCAGCCAGTATATCACAGCCAGTATATCACAGCCAGTATATCCCAGCCAGTATATCCCAGCCAGTATATCCCAGCCAGTATATCCCAGCCAGTATATCCCAGCCAGTATATCCCAGCCAGTATATCCCAGCCAGTATATCCCAGCCAGTATATCCCAGCCAGTATATCCCAGCCAGTATATCCCAGCCAGTATATCACAGCCAGTGTATCACAGCCAGTATATCACTGACAGTATATCACAGCCAGTATATCACAGCCAGTATATCACTGACAGTATATCCCAGCCAGTATATCACTGACAGTAAAATGATACACCTTCAGGCACTGTAACTGAGCAAATCTGATTCACTATTGCAGGTCTGGATCTTCCTGTTGATAAGACACTAGTCGTCCTGCTTTAGCAGTAATGGACCATGGGAGATATGTTAGCAACTTGGGAGGACTGTGAGTGTGTAACATATTAACTTGTCTCATTTTCTTCCTAGTGATCTAGCGTCTAGTTGACATTTGTGTGACGTTGTGTGTTTTTTAATTTACTTCTTCCTGTACTGACCCATGGCCATGTAGCTCCTGAGGAAGTCTTCGAACTGTGGGACGGCGTACTCGGGCACGGCCTTCTGCTGCACCGGCTCCTCCTTGGGCTCCTTGGCCGCCGGTTCCGTCGCAGCGGGGGAGTCCTCTGCACGACGAAGGCGGCAGTTGTAGTCGTATTCGGGGTCGCAGTCGGGAAGGATCACGCCGCTCTTGGGCGTGTCGGCCTCTGCGGTGAGCGGAGCGGGGGCGGACATGCCGTTACAGGTGAAGTCGTAGGGATGGCACAGGGGTGCGGCGGGGGCCTTGGGTTCGTCGTTAGCCTCCACAGGAGTGCAGTCCTTGTCGTAGTGCACGTAGCAGTTATGGCCCTCCTTGGTCTTCCCGAGGACGCCCAGGCGGGAGCGGATCTGGAACTGTGGCAGCGCTGGGGGGGCCTTACGGAGGGCGGCGGCGGCACCGAGCAGGCAGTATGGGTCGTAGCGCGGGTCACACGCCAGAGGGGCGGGGGCTGGCGCCGGTACGTTTTTGGGCGTGTACTCCATGACGGGCTTGGTGAGGCCCGCCAGCTTGGTGGCGGTGAGGGGATTGCAGCCCTTGTCGAAGAGGGTACGGCAGGAAGGGAGTCAGTACAGGCACTGGGGCGGGGCTGGAGTCAGAGGAGGCTTTGGGGCAGCCATCTTAGGGATCATGGGGAAGAGGCAGTAGGGGTCGATATAAGGGTTGCACATTCCGACTGTGGCGGTCTTGATGGGCGCGGGCATCACCACCTTGGCCTTGGGCTTGCTGGTGGACTCAGCGATGCATTCTGGGTCGTCGGAGTCGGCGCAGGTCTTGTAGATAGCACTGAGGTGGGTGAGGTAGTGGTTGAAGGTGGGACCCTCCTCGGAGCAGTGCTTGTTCTACAGGTAGGTCATGTACATCTTGTCCAGATGCTCTATCTATAAGAGAGGGAAGAGACAGACTCCCATCAGGTCCAGACCTCAGTTCAAATGGAATGTTTTCTTTCTAATACTTTGTGCGTTTGATTGAGCCTGCCTGAAAAGCCAGATGGGTCAAGTTTTCGCTTTTTTGATTATTCCATTGGTTCCATTGTGCCAGGCTCAATCTAGACTGTCAAGGGCTAATGGGGGGGTGGGGGTGGGGCGGGGTGGAGAGGCAGGCGCAGTACAAAGTACCAGTTATCTACACGTCAATAAACTGAAGTATATGTTTTAAGATTGTTACGAACCCCGTGGCTCTAAACATCTAGGGTGGATGGACATGAGACCCGTAACATAAACTCATGTAAATTATAAGTGTGGCATGGAATAGTGAGAACAAATAGGACACAACTACCATGAACTACCGTCAAACACACATGGTTTATTTCAGAACACACGGTAAGGGTTTGGGAAAAAGGGCTGAGCAGGACCCAAGAAATGAAACAATAGTGTAAAACCCCTAAACTGATCTAGCCTGCCTGGAAGAACCGCTAGGCTACTGCTAGTCATACAAAAGTACAGTGGGTGGTCCGCTCAGGTCTAACTAGTGTTTTTAGACAGATTTCTTCCTACGGGTAATGTACGCCCAAGGGCAACTAGCTTAAACTCCCCTTTTCCCAGAAACACACAAAGCTACCAAACAGGGTAATCAGCAATTAAGTAGTACACAATACACAGGACACCACAGTATCCGCACTCACATAACAAAACAGTAGTCTAACAGAATTTACCAATCATAATAAACAGCAACTTAGTGAGTAACCAAAAACAGGACACCACCGTGTCCATACTCACATCCGGAAATATTCTCTCTCTTTCTCAACAAACACAAGACTGGTTTTTATACAATGGGATGTGTGATTGAACAAACGAGTAACAGGTGGTGCAATGCACAGGAATGTTCACTGATTGGTCCAATCAGCAGACACCTCAACGACCACCAATCAGGAACATACAGGACACCTGTGATTAGGGCAGAAGGAGAGAAACACACAAAAACACAGGATACCTGTATCCGTAACAAAGATAAACTGGTAGGTATCAAACCAAAAGTACATTCAATCCAAACAGAAATGTCTGTGGATTGTTCGCCACTCACTCCTTCCTGGTTACCAGTATCCATGAAGAATCTGTACCATCCCCAGAAGTCAGGGAGACGCTGGAGGACAGGCATGGGAACAGGAAGACTCCTCTTGCTGCGGACATCCCTGGATACTGCAGATGCTGGAACAATAGAGAGAAGTACAGCATATATTAAGAAGAGAATGTGGACTCAAAAAGTGCCATATTAGATTAAATAAAGACATCAACACCAGTACATAAGTATGTTTGAGTACACCACTACATGGACATTTGTGTATGTACTGTAAGGATGTGTATACTGTAAGGATGTATGTACTGTAAGGATGTGTGTATTGTAAGGATGTGTGTATTGTAAGGATGTGTGTATTGTAAGGATGTGTGTATTGTTAGGATGTGTGTATTGTTAGGATGTGTGTATTGTTAGGATGTGTGTATTGTAAGGATGTGTGTATTGTAAGGATGTGTGTATTGTAAGGATGTGTGTATTGTAAGGATGTGTGTATTGTAAGGATGTGTGTATTGTTAGGATGTGTGTATTGTTAGGATGTGTGTATTGTTAGGATGTGTGTTCTGTAAGGATGTGTGTACTTGCATATAATGGTATCACAGCATGTTTTTTGTCTGAAAATCTTTTGGTATGACATACCATTCAGTATACAGTGTATTAGGAAAGTATTCAGACCCCTTGACCTTTTCCACAATTTGTTACGTTACAGCCTTATTCTAAAATGGATTAAATTATTTTTTTTCGTCATCAATCTACACACTATACCCCATAATGACAAAGCGAAAACAGGTTTTTAGAAATGTTTGCAAATGTATTACAAATAACAAACAGAAATACCTTATTTACATAAGTATTCAGACCCCCGCACAACTCTTCCTCAACCCACAACCTAACACACAACTCTTCTTCAACCCACGGCCTAACTCACAACCCTTCTTCCATCACATTACTTATTCTATACTTTCTCCTCTCACTCTGCTATTCTTATTAACAGAGCCCATATGTGTAACAACCTCCCCTGGCTCTTTCATATGTAACTATGGGTACTATCTCCATCTATGGGTACATCTATGGGTACTATCTCCATATCATATCATTATCTCGTACATTAGTTACAGTGGGGAAAAAAAGTATTTAGTCAGCCACCAATTGTGCAAGTTCTCCCACTTAAAAAGACGAGAGAGGCCTGTAATTTTCATCATAGGTACACGTCAACTATGACAGACAAAATGAGAAAAAAAATCCAGAAAATCCCATTGTAGGATTTTTAATGAATTTATTTGCAAATTATGGTGGAAAATAAGTATTTGGTCACCTACAAACAAGCAATATTTCTGGCTCTCACAGACCTGTAACTTCTTCTTTAAGAGGCTCCTCTGTCCTCCACTCGTTACCTGTATTAATGGCACCTGTTTGAACTTGTTATCAGTATAAAAGACACCTGTCCACAACCTCAAACAGTCACACTCCAAACTTCACAATGGCCAAGACCAAAGAGCTGTCAAAGGACACCAAAAACATAATTGTAGAACTGCACCAGGCTGGGAAGACTGAATCTGCAATAGGTAAGCAGCTTGGTTTGAAGAAATCAACTGTGGGAGCAATTATTAGGAAATGGAAGACATACAAGACCACTGATTATCTCCCTCGATCTGGGGCTCCACGCAAAATCTCACCCCGTGGGGTCAAAATGATCACAAGAACGGTGAGCAAAAATCCCAGAACCACACGGGGGGACCTAGTGAATGACCTGCAGAGAGCTGGGACCAAAGTAACAAAGCCAACCATCAGTAACACACTACGCCGCCAGGGACTCAAATCCTGCAGTGCGAGACGTGTCCCCCTGCTTAAGCCAGTACATGTCCAGGCCCGTCTGAAGTGCATTTGGATGATCCAGAAGAGGATTGGGAGAATGTCATATGGTCAGATGAAACCAAAATATAACTTTTTTGGTAAAAACTCAACTCGTCATGTTTGGAGGACAAAGAATGCTGAGTTGCATCCAAAGAACACCATACCTACTGTGAAGCATGGGGTTGGAAACATCATGCTTTGGGGCTGTTTTTTCTGCAAAGGGACCAGGACGACTGATCCGTGTAAAGGGAAAGAATGAATGGGGCCATGTATCGTGAGATTTTGAGTGAAACCCTCCTTCCATCAGCAAGGGCATTGAAGATGAAACGTGGCTGGGTCTTTCAGCATGACAATGATCCCAAACACACCGCCCGGGCAACGAAGGAGTGGCTTCGTAAGAAGCATTTCAAGGTCCTGGAGTGGCCTAGCCAGTCTCCAGATCTCAACCCCATAGAAAATCTTTGGAGGGGAGTTGAAAGTCCGTGTTGCCCAGCGACAGCCCCAAAACATCACTGCTCTAGAGGAGATCTGCATGGAGGAATGGGCCAAAATACCAGCAACAGTGTGTGAAAACCTTGTGAAGACTTACAGAAAACGTTTGACCTGTGTCATTGCCAACAAAGGGTATATAACAAAGTATTGAGAAACTTTTGTTATTGACCAAATACTTATTTTCCACCATCATATGCCAATAAATTCATTAAAATCCTACAATGTGATTTTCTGGAATTTTTTTCTCATTTTGTCTGTCATAGTTGATGTGTACCTATGATGAAAATTACAGGCCTCTCTCATCTTTTTAAGTGGGAGAACTTGCACAATTGGTGGCTGACTAAATACTTTTTTTCCCCACTGTATAATGTATATCCATAACATTCAACTTTTATCATTGAAATACTGTAGCAGATGGTTTGTTTAGCATCAGTACTGCCTTCCTGAAATCTGTAGGCTACTGTCAGTCCCAACCTAGAAATGCCTTGTGTTTTCTGGATCAGTGTTATTGACAGTGTTCCTGAAGTAGGTGGCATTGTGGTGTGGGTTCGAATCTCATGTCCGCCACACTATATAGAAGTACTGTACCTGGAGACATTTTGGTATTCTGTCTTTACTGTTTTGTTTTGCCTAGCTAGATATACCTAGCCTGCAGTGGCGGCTCCTGAAAAAATTCTCAGGGGAGGCAATTTTTCTGATGATTTAGGTGACCTACACACATTTTAAAAAAGATATGTCCAGCAACAACATGAAGACAGGGGCAGCATATAAGTCAATACTGATATACACATTACTTGCTTCAAAAAGGCCTCATGGTTGAATTGGAAATATGTGCACCTGAGCATAATTCACAACAAGCAAGCAGGAGCTTTTGATAGAGGCTACTGAAAACATTGATGCAAGTTATTGGTAATAAGAAATTTTTATAGACTTCCATATTCTGCCCTCTTGTATAGATTTGTGAAAATGAACAGTGATAGACATTTTGCCTGAAAACAGAATTTGAAAATAATTTATAGAAAAGGTAAACACAGCTATCTGTATGGCTTTGTAAAAATGAACAACCATATTCTGGCCAATTGTATAGATTTGTAAATATGATGATGTCTCCTTTCATGCATACATTTTCAAATAAAGCTCTGCTTTGAGAAAGATCGAATGATATTGTTTAATCTTACCTTATGGCCTGCACACTGCTTGTGAAGCTGTCGAGGGCACGTTTGATGAAGACAGCATCGATGTCCTTCTTCTGTAGCTTCTGGTACAGAATGTCGACGTGGGGCATGATTTTGTGAAAAAGCCCCAGGAAAAAAATTAAATCTTCTTGCTATCTATGTACCTCAGCACAAGCACCAGCTGTGTCTGTGTAGAAACATCCGTGGTCTCGTCAGCTTGGATAGCTACGAAGTTCGCCGACTTCACCTCCTCCACAATATGTTCCCTCATGACCGCTAGCATACACTCCAGTAGCTCGTTTTGAATGGTCTTTGATGTGCCCTTGAAAACTTTAGCATTTTTAAGATGGTCATCAAACACCTCATCTAATTGTGCCACAAAGTTGACAAGTCCAAGAAAAATACCAGGGTTGGTGGAGCCCTCAGTTTCATATTTGCCTTGCAAAGCTAACTCAAACACTCCGCAAAACTTCACACACTGGATTAGCCGGCTGAGGATGTGGCGGTTCTTGCTAACCTCATCGTTGTGGCGGCGGACAGCTAGCCTGTATCCCTCATCCAGTTGAGTGGCAATGTTCACTCTCCCCAAAGCAGACAATCTCAAACAGCTATCCATGTGGGTCTTTGACAGCTCATGTTTCTTAATCTTTTCTGAAAGATGGTGCATGTCCGTTACACCAGTCGCTGTCCAAGCGGTGCTGTCTGCCGTGCCGCCTTCAGGGTGAAAGAGTAAGCAGGGGTAGCAGAAGACTGCATTAGCTACATCGCAGCCTGCTAGCCAGGTTTTTCGTTCGTACCAATTTTGGGAAAATCCTCGGGTGTAGGACTTTCCCCCTTTAGTAGAAACCTGTTGAATTATTAAATTTGGTCTGGGAGGTCCTAATTGTTTCGTTGCCAATTTATCTTGATTTGTTCGCCGACAAAAACAAACTTCTTTCAAAGAGACAATCGAGTTGCACTGAACGTTAGCCATCTTGACAGTAGTACGTGAATTGATTGACGCTGCTACCCGCTCTTTTCTTAGTTATGTTCATGGTTATGTTACGTATGACGAAAGCGCGTAAGTGCAAGCCCTCCCGGAACCCATAGAGATTGTATTGAAAGCTCTGATATTTGAAAAAAAAAAGATTTTACATGAGAGGCTATGAGAGACTTCTGGGCGATTTTCAACCTGACTGAAATCGCCCCAAAACGAGCGGGGCCATTTGAAGCACGACTTTAGCCTGATTGGACATTTAGTGGCAGATCAGACGTCTAGATTAGAACACTGATAACTACTGTTGCCGTGATATAATTGATTAGAAAAAAAATCCCTTCCTTTTCCCGTTTGGCAGTGCGTCGCCCATATCGCCCTAATGAACACACCGCCCCTGCTAGCCTGTTCAAATCACTTTAGAGTAACATCAAACCAAGTAATTTAGCTAATTACTTTGATGTGGGATTGGAGATATGTACAGTATATGTCCAATATTATTCAAATATGCTATTTATTTGAATTGTACAATAAAAACCATTTGCGTTTTACAATTATTCATTTTTTTGTTGAACAATGTTTGCCGAAAGACTCTTAATAGCTTCAACTGGAAAGGGGCAGAATGTTTGTTTGTGAATTTTTTTGTTCAACTGCAAGCTATTTAATGGCTAAATGAGCTGGGTTTATTCCACTGAGATGACTTGGGTATGCAATTTAAAGTACAGTGCATTCGGAAATTATTCAGACCGCTTGACTTTTTTCACATTTTTGACGTTACTGCCTTATTCTAAAATGGATTAAATAGTTTTTTTCCCTCATCAATCTACACACGATACCCCATAATGACAAAGCAAAAACAGGTTTTTAGAAATGTGTGCAAATGTATAAAAAAATATTAAACTGAATTATCACATTTACATAAGTTTTCAGACCATTTACTATGAGACTCGAAATTGAGCTCAGGTGCATCCTGTTTCCATTGATAATCCTTGAGATGTTTCTACAACTTGATTGGAGTCCATCTGTGGTAAATTCAATTGATTGGACATGATTTGGAAAGGCACACACCTGTCTATATAAGGTCCCACAGTTGACAGTGCATGTCAGAGAAAAAACCAAGCCATGAGGTCGAAGGAATTGTCCGTAGAGCTCCGAGACAGGATTGTGTCGAGGTACAGATCTGGGGAAGGGTACCAAAAATGTTTTGCAGAATTGAAGGTCCCCAAGAACACAGTGGCCCCCATCATTCTTAAATAGAAGAAGTTTGGAACCAGCAAGACTCGTCCTAGAGCTGGCCGCCCGGCCAAACTGAGCAATCAGGGTAGAAGGGCCTTGGTCAGGGAGATGACCAAGAACCCAATGGTCACTCTGACAGAGCTCCAGAGTTCCTCTGTGGATATAGGAGAACCTTCCAGAAGGACAACCATCTCTCCAGCACACCACCAATCAGGCCTTTATTGTAGAGTGGCCAGACGGAAGCCACTCCTCAGTAAAAGGCACATGACAGCCCGCATGGAGTTTGCCAAAGGCACCTAAAGGACTCTCAGACCATGAGAAACAAGATGATCTGGTCTGATGAAACCAAGATTCAACTCTTTGGCCTGAATGCCAAGCGTCACGTCTGGAGGAAACCTGGCAACATCCCTACGGTGAAGCATGGTGGTGGGAGCATCATGCTGTGGGGGTGTTTTTCAACGGCAGGGACTGGGAGACTAGTCAGGATCGAGGGAAAGATGAACAGGGCAAAGTACAGAGAGATTCTTGATGAAAACATGCTCCAGAGCGCTCAGGACCTCAGAATGGGGTGAAGGTTCACCTTCCAACAGGACAACGACCCTAAGCACACAGCCAAGACACCGCAGGAGTGGCTTCGGGACAAGTCTCTGAATGTTCTTGAGTGGCCCAGCCAGAGCCCGGATTTGAACCCGATCTAACATCTCTGTAGAGACCTGACAATAGCTGTGCAGCGACGCTCCCCGTCCAACCTGACAAAGCTTGAGAGTATCTGCAGAGATTAATGGGAGAAACTCCCCAAATACCGGTATGCCAAGCTTGTAGCGTCATTCAAAAGAAGACTTGAGGCTTTAATCGCTTCCAAAGGTGCTTCAACAAAGTACTGAGTAAAGGGTCTGAATACTTATGTAAATGTTATATTTCCGTTTTTTGTATTTTATAAATTTGCAAACATTTATTAAAACCTGTTTTTGCTTTGTCATTATGGGGTATTGTGTGTAGATTGATGAGGGGGGGGAACGATTTAATCAATTTTAGAATAAGGCTGTAACTTAACAAAATGTGGAAATAGTCAAGGGGTCTGAATACTTTCCGAATGCACTGTATGCCAGGTAGAGAACATTCAGTCTTATTGTTATTCTGATTACAAATGCTCAAGTTAGTGGTTTGGAAACATATTCAACATGTAGATTGCAGTCTCTCCACAACTCCACATAATGAATTGTCATTTTAACACGTAGGGGGCACATGTTTTGCTGCAACTTTCACTTTCACATTTATCTGTCACAGTACAGACATTTGAAGGATGAAATGGCGGACGCTGCATCATTCAGAGACAAAGGTAAGCGCAGTAATACCTCAACAATATATCTGTTGGCCTTATGTTCATCAAATCGTGTAAGGTATCATTGATATTGTTGGCATACATTTCTAACTCAATTTTCCAAACTGGCAAAATATTGTTTTTTGGGGCTCATATTGGACAACTGCTCTTAGTCTAAAATGGCCTACAACACTGCTGTATCTTTCGAAAATCATTTACCGGAAATATCTGAAACAAGGGGTTCTGGAGAAGGCCTTCACTAGGCAGGCATCATATTATTGTTTTCCAGCTTATTAATAAAAATGTAATACCTGAACGCTAATAATCTAAATAATGTCACGGGTCTGTGTCAGAACTGATATGGTTGTCTCGGGTACTGTAGGTATAATTTTAACTGACTTGTCCGGAAGCGCCCATACAGATCCGAACGCGACTGCTGCAGGAGAGAGAGAGGAGAGAGAGAGAGAGAGAGAGAGAGACCTGGCTCTCAAGAGAAGACAGGCTATGTGCACACTGCCCACAAAATGAGGTGGAAACTGAGCTGCACTTCCTAACCTCCTGCCAAATGTATGACCATATTAGAGACACATATTTCCCTCAGATTACAGCGATCCACAAAGAATTCGAAAACAAACCCAATTTTGATAAACTCCCTTATCTACTGGGTGAAAAACCACAGTGTGCCATCACAGCTGCAAGATTTGTGACCTGTTGCCACAAGAAAAGGGCAACCAGTGAAGAACAAACACCATTGTAAATACAACCCATATTTATGTTTATTTATTTTCCCATTTGTACTTTAACTATTTGCACATTGTTACAACACTGTATATATACATAATATGACATTTGAAATGTCTTTATTCTTTTGAAACTTCTGAGTGTAATGTTTACTGTTAATATTTATTGTTTATTTCACTTTTGTTTACTATCTACTTCACTTGCTTTGGCAATGTTAACACACGTTTCCCATGCCAATAAAGCCCTTAAATTGAAATTGAATTGAATTGAATTGAGAGAGAGAGAGAGAGAAAGTTAGGAGATATCTAATCAATGGAAGAAGGAATTAAAATGACGAATGTTGGTTAGGCAGCCCCCTCACCTCTCTGATTCAAAGCCGTTGGGTTAAAATGTGGAAGACACATTTCGGTTGAACGCATTCAGTTGTGCAACTCCTTGTGTCAGTAGATCACAGTACCGCCAAAGACAGAACAGTATGAAGATATGCTAAAACTCCTTCTCCAATAGAAATCCCTGCTCACACTCACAAGCGATGTCATGGCGACGTTGGCAAGCTAAGCTCATGCGCAGAAACAAGTCATTGGGGCTAAAGGTTGTCTGCGCATGTGCAGGCCGTCAACTCAAAGGCACTCCTTCAATATAAAGTAGTTTTTCACAAAAATAAAAACGTGACAGTTTGTCACTTTCACGAAGTTGGAGTAATAACATGTTAAAATACTTAAGACATCGGCTCGAATCTACGTTGTGCCTTTAGATTTCGAGAAAATGAACAACTAAGGAATCATTTTCACTTCTCACATTGACTTCTTAAACCCCAAACCCCGGCTTGTTCTACTTAGTCTGCTTCGCAAGCGTTCCCCGAAGTCTCGCAATGTTGCATGTCTGGGTTTAGAAACTCTGTGCTACGGCCCCTCCCCTGCCTGCTAGAGCGGCAGCTCTCTCCCTCCTAGCGCTTTAACAGCTATGGTTAATAAAGTGAATATCCACATGCGAATAATAAAATAATATGCTGGACTTAATATATTATTGTTTGTGAAACACTAAAAGGTGACTATATGATACGTAAAAATACATCATGTTGGAAATCCTCAAAAAGCTAATGCAAATAGTTGCCTCAATGTTTTTAAGTGGAACTAGCACAATATTTTTTACAGTGTAATGTGGCTCATATAGCGAGGATCGCTACACTATCTAGCAAGGTAGCTAGCTACATAGCTAACTTTAGCATCCACCTCCCTCCTATTAGAATTTCTCTTCAGAATCGTAGTACAAAAGCACTTTTCACCAGGAATGATGTTTTATATACTAAATATATGGGCTGACCAGTGGAAAAACTGCTCTTGTCATCTTGAACAGTAGCTAACGTTAGCAGCAGCTGTACAGGAAATGGGTTGGCAGTCTACCTGAATTATATTAATTCACACCTGTCAATCCTGTGCCTTCAAAGCTTAGAAACCTTGACATATTCATAAAAGCTGTTTAAAACAATTCTTATTATAATTTTTATCACAATAACGTTGATATGACATTAAATTAGCTTAGCGATACCTACATAGCTACTCAACAAAACATTATTTCAGAAGACAAGAAGTAGCAGGAGTGCTTCAGGTATTCCACAAGAACCACAGCTGCTCTTAGAGAGGAATCAGGGTGTCTGACCTGATGAAGACAATATACATTGGTGTATTTTAATAACGTTTTAGCCCATACATTAAAGGGTTTTTAACTTTCAAACCGTCACGAGTGCCTGGACTCACGAATGCCACTTAGCACCTATTTCTGGTTTAAATTGTTCCTTTTTGCTTTTCAAAAAATTATTTCAGTTAGTCTTTAAATCCCTCATTTAATACTGCCCTGCGTTACACAAATTCAATTCAAGCAACAATCAACATGAAGGACTTTACAAAATACTGATGCTTGTGTTAATTTTATGTGTTTTCAGTCTCGAATCCAGGGGCCCAGAGAAGCAGAAGAATGGAGTTATTGCCCCCTATGAGTGAGTGATCAATAAAATATCAACCAGATTTTTTTCAACTGATTTTTGATTTCTCTGTCTAGATTGAAGAGTTGTGCATTTATTCTGTTCTGTTGTAATATGGTGCATAATGTTCATGGTGTAATACTGAAAGAAAAGCAAACAGAAATGTTAGTGTCAACATTTCAACAATGTTTTACAGCGAACATTTTAAATAAGGTTGTGGTGGTGTTTATTTTAGTGTCTGAAAGTGCTACAGAGCTAAGGATTGTGCTGCTCGGCAAGAATGGCTCTGAGAAGAGTGCTGTTGGAAACTTCATCCTGGAAATAGGGGCATTTGACCCAAACTATGTACAAAACCACTGTGAGAGAGCCAGGGGTCAAGTAGACGGAAGAGGCATAGCTGTGATCAACACTCCAGACCTGTTAGACCCTCACATCTCACATGACAAACTCTCAGAGGAACTGCGTTGGTGTGTCACTCTGTCTGACCCAGGACCTCATGTGTTCCTGTTGGTCCTGCAGCCTGAGGAGTTCACACAACAAGAGGGAGACAGAATCAGGCAAATTCTAGACACCCTCAGTGACCGGTCCTTTGAATACTCAATGGTACTGACAACTCATGAAGACAGGAGGGGACACATGCATGAGGATCTCCCTCTGAATCAGATGGTCAGAGAATGTAGAGGGAGGCATTATGTCATGCACCTCAGTGACCGCACTCAACTAATGGCAGATGTTGACAAGATTGTAAAGGAGAATGGAGGAGGCTATCTCACCTGTGATGTATTTGAAGATACTACAAGTGGCATGGTACAAGGGAAAGAGGAAATCCACAGGAGTAAAACTGATTGGAGCCTCAAATCTTCCTCTGAGGAAGAACTTGGAAAGGATGTTTTTAAACAAGGTGAATCAGCACAATTTGTCAATTGGCAGAGCGTTAGAGAAGTTGGTAAGTACACAGCACACTGACAAAAGTTATAGTAATATGAGCATTGAATATAAGTTGACAGTATTAAAGGGATAGTTCCCCAACTTAACAATATTATATATTGGTTTCCTTACCCTCTAAGCACTCTTTGGACAAGGTAAGATGGCAACCCATGCTTTGGTTTTGTTTACAAGGCCACTGTCTCCAGATGCTAACTTTTTAGCATCTGTGGCACAAATCCAATGCCAGTCAACATCCCTAATATTAGTATTTCTTGGCGCTCAATGTCAAAATCATCCAAGTCTCTTGTGGACAGATCTAGGAAAACATAACTTGGACTGTAGAATCTGTTAGGAAGGATAGGGAGCAGCAGGAGTTCCAGTGTTTGGGTTTTTCGTCATTTATTTGAACAAATCACGACTTTGCAGGTGTTAGCATCTTTCGAATTTCGGAAGGGGAGGGGACATTCGGCCATTATTTGAAAAGAGAGAAGGTGGAGCTCCATGTTCCGGTTTCGCTTCTCGTTCTAGCATCTCTTAATCCCTTCTCTTAACACGTATGGACCCAGAACTGAATCAAGCAGCTGACCAATTACGTAAGACTTCTGGGATAACTGAGATTAAAATCATTTTAAAGTAACTTAATTGAACTACAATCAATTTCAGACCCTTTAGGATGATTTGGACTTGAAACGTGAAAAATGCTAATATTGGGGATATTGAACTATAGCATTAATACTGTCAACTTATATTCAATCCTCATAGTAAGGATGACTGTTTTTTTGTTTCATTATGCTTGGTTGAAAGGGACTGCAAAGATAAAGTCACTGGTATTGATTGTCAACACTTTTTCAGGTTTGACGTTGCTTAAGGAAAATGTGTGGGAGCAATCACACAGTGGAGCAAAATGTGGTGGGTAAAATTCAGTATGTCTCATTTACACTATGTTACAACGTCTGTATTAAAGTGGGATGGCTACGGCTCAGTTACGATTTGTCCAAATTATCATTATTTTTTAAGAGCTGTTTTCAAAATGTCTATCTTGATAGGCAAAAACAATATAACAGCTGTGTTGGCAGAATTGACATTTGAAAGTAAATAGATAACCGTTTTCTTATTCACTTTACTAACTAGGATGATCATCTTGCAGAGCAGGACTTCAAAATGGTTATTTTTCATAATGTAATTAGATTATGTTTGTAAAATTCAGAACAATTGTGAAAACATTCCCAAGAGGGACATTGGTTCATGGGTCATGTAATTTGTTGTATTAGTAGTACATCGGATTAGCTTAACTGAGGATTTAATACACATGTACTTACTTAATATTAGTGACTATTGCTGACATTCTAATTTGCAGCAGGAGTCAATCCAATATGAAAATTGATAAACTACAATTTGTTTAAATGCATATCCTTATGTTAATCAATGTTACATGTGTTTTACAGTGTCTTCACTCAGGATTGTGCTTCTGGGGAAGACTGATGACAAGAAGAATGTAGTGGGTAACATGATCCTACAGAAACAGGCTTTTAAGTCTAATTTCTTCAACTCTAAAAAGCAATGTGAGTCAGCCAATGGGAAGGTGAAGGGCAAGTCTGTAACTGTTGTAAAGACTCCAGACTTATTTTCTCTGACTGTGGAGTCCCTGATGCAGGAGATGGAGAAATGTAAGTCCCTCTCTGCCCCTGGGCCTCATGGGATCCTGCTGGTGTTGAAGCCTGAGGAGTTCAAAGAGGAGAACAGAAAAACATTGAAGTTCATCCTGAGCATATTTGGTAAAGAGGCCTTCAAGCACTCAATGGTGATCATTACTCACAAGGAAGATGCAGGAAATACTCATCTGAGACAAATGGTCAGAGAATGTGGAGGAAGGCATCACGAAATTATCAAACAAGGAAGTCACCACAAAGAGTTAACTGAAAAGATCGAGAAGATGGTAGAGGAGAATGAATGGAGATACCTCACCTCCAATGAAGAGACGACACATGATACCATGACACCAAAGGCTCAGAGACTGAACGTGGTGCTGTGTGGCAGAAGAGGAGCTGGGAAGACTTCTACAGCCAATGCCATACTGGGTCAGAGAGAGTCCAGTCCAAAGTCCAGCTCTTCCTCAGTGTGTGTGAAGAGAGGAGGAGAGGTGTGTGGTCGGCCGGTCACCCTCATCGAGCTGCCTGCTCTGTATGGAACACATCTCACTCAGGAGGAAGTGATGCGTGAGACTTTCCGCTGTGTCTCTCTCTGTGACTCTGGAGTCCATGCTTTCCTCCTGGTCGTACCTTTTGGTCCACTCACTGATGAAGACAAAGGAGAGTTAGAGACCATCCAGAAGATTCTCAGCTCACGAGTCAATGACTTTGTCATGGTCCTGTTTAGACAGGATTACATTCCAGTTGATAAAACTGCAGTTGACTTTGTGGAACAAAATGCAGACACAAAGCAACTGATCAAGATATGCGGAGGGCGGTATAAAATCTTTGATGCTTTGAAGATTGAGAACGCCAAGCAGACGACAGAGCTTGTAGCAGAAATAGTCAAAATGATGGATCAAAACAAAACATGCTACACTCTATACATGTATATGGAGGCACAGGACTTGAGGCTGGAGGCCAAGCATCAATCAGAACTGGACGAAAATAACAGAATAATCAAGGATTTAGAGCAGAAAATCAGCAACATGTCAAAAGGTGAGTTTGTTGAACACAGGGATGAACAAATATTGGGCAGTGATTGGGAAAGCAAACATTTCACAGTGTGAATCTTCTATGTTGATTTCAATATCAGTTCATGCAGTAATTAACATTATTTTATTATAATTTATTGTTTAATTTGTAGGTGCTGAAATGGAGTGCTCCAGCACAGAGTGCGTGAGGGTGGTGCTGATTGGGAAAACTGGGAATGGGAAGAGCGCCTCCGCAAACACTATCCTGGGTAGAGTTGCATTTGAGTCTGAATCCAGGACTGATTCTGTGACAACGGTTTGCAAGAAGGCAGTCGGAAAAGTTGATGGAAGAACAGTTGCTGTGGTGGACACACCTGGCCTTTTTGACACAACATTGTCTAATAAAGATGTTCAGCAAGAGATAGTGAAATGTGTTTCCCTGTCAGCTCCTGGACCCCATGTGTTTATCATAGTGTTGAGTATCGGGAGAATCACGCAAGAGGAGCTGGACACTTTGGACCTCATAGAGAAAACATTTGGTCCACGGGCAAGAATGTTCTGCTTAGTTCTGTTTACTAGAGGAGATGATTTGAGAAAGCAATCAATTCAAGAATACATTGAGAAAAGCAAGATTGCCAAACTGAAAAAACTGATCAGAGATTGTGGAGACAGACTCCATGTCTTCAACAACAGAGTTGAAGATGACCGCACACAGGTCACTGAGCTTCTTAAGAAGATTAACGAAATGGTGTCCACGAACAAGGGCAGTTTCTACACCAATGAGATGTTCCAGGAGGCAGAGGCAGCCATTAAACAGAAACAGGAAGCAATACTGAAGGAGAGAGAGATGGAGATTAAGGCTGACATGGAGAAACTGAAGGTCAGCCATGAAACAGCCATGAAAAAGATGAAGTCAAAGTTGGAAGAGGAGAGATTGAAAGTTCAGGAGGAAAGACAGCGGAGAGAAAACATGTTGAGAAAGAGAGAGGAAGCTATTAGAAAAGAGCATGAAGAAAAGGAGAAAGCAGAGAAGGAAGAAAGAAAGTTGAAGGACAAGAAAAAGAAAGATGAAAAGTTTAAAAAAGAAATATGGGACACAGAAAAAGACAAGATGGAAAAAGAGATAAAAACTCAGGAAAAAGAGTTGGAAAAACAACAAAGAAAAAATAAAGAAGAATATAAAATGAGAATGGAACAACAGAGAAAAGAAGAGAAAGACAGAGAAGAATTGGTTAAAAATCAAGAAAGGCAGTTTGCTGAACTGAAAAGGAAACAGGATGAAGAAATGGAAAAGAGAGAGAAAGAAGAGGATGAGAGGAGGAAACATGAAGAGAAAGAAAGACAAGAGTGGCAAAGCAAAATAGAGGAAGGTCAAACAGAACTCCAAGAGGTCATGCGTAGAGAAAAAGAGGAATGGGAGGAACAGTTGAAGAAAGAAAGAGATAGACAACAGGAAGAAGAAAGGCTGAGGAGACAGAAGGAGGTAGAAACTCTTGTAGAACAAGAGAAAAAACAAAGGAGATTGAGAGAGGAGTTTGAAAGAGAGAGGGAACAAGAGAGAATAAAGATGAAGGAATTAGAAGAGCAGAGGAGAGAAATAGAGTGGAAAGAAAGAGAAAAAATAGAAAAAGACTTTGAAGAAAAGAGGAGAGAGTTGACAGACAAAATTACAATGCAGAAAGATCAGTGGGAGAGAGAACATAGAGAGGAACAGGAAAGAAGATTTCTAGAGGATGCAAATAGAAAAATGGAGGAGGAGCAAAAAATCAAGAAATTGCAACAAGAAGAGAAAAGAAAGAAAGAGAAGGAAGATGAAGCCAGGAAAGAAAAAGAAGAGAAGAAAATGAAGGAAATGGAGGAAGAGTATGAAAGGAAAACAAAAGAAAGTATGGGTAAATATGAAGAAGAGGCCAGAACACAAGCAGAGGAATTAAACTACCTTAGAGAGCTATGTCAAAATGACCAAATAAAAAAAGTTTGAACAATATAAAGAAAAGAACAAACTAATAAAAAAGCACAAAGAGGAGTATGATGAAATAAATGCTCTATATGGTCATGATGAAACAACACTGACTGATAAAATCAAGAAATTGGAGGAAAAGCAGAAAGTAGAGATGGAACAATTAAATCCATCCGAATGTAAAATACTGTGAGAGTCTTAACTACATGACACTGTGAATTAGTTATACTAGTCCCATTCAAATAAGGCTTAACCCTCTGAGATTGAAGGGTTTTCCCTATGATATTTACGGCCCTAACACATTTGTTTGAAGATAGTAATAACATGCACCCCCTAACAACATTACTGATGGAAATTAATATGTATATACTGTATGTGAATACAATATGTAAATACAAACTGGACAGTAACGATGATGATGGTGAGGAGGAGGATGAAGATGGTGTAAAAGCTGAGATAGTACAAAACTAAGATCTTTGCTCCACATTCCTTTAACAACAGTGTTGTAAATCACATGTTTAAACTGCTACAGCTATAGAACGATAACTACAAAATGTGTAGAATGTTCACCTGTACTATCCCAGAGATATTGGCCGAGTCCGGACACCTGTACCTGCGTCCTAAATAGTAGGCTGTTTGGGTATGCGAAAATAGAATGTTGTATAGTAGCCTATGTGAAATGTAGAAAATTGAGATTCGACATCTGTCTTGCCTACTAATTACAAAAACGACATACTGTGTACTAATCATACTACATACTGTTTAGAACGTACCGTTTAGGAAAAACATTCAGAAAGCAACAAATATCAACATACTACTTATCCATTCTGAGAAGGCTTCATCTAATGCGCAATAGCGATTGTTCCCCACCATTGGTTTATTTTAGTAGAGTGCGTCCCCTATTCTGATTATCAGTGTTATCAAACACACCTGTGAGAAGACAATTATTTTCCTCAATATGCTGCAGCGAATTCTACTAGATGGAAGGCCAAAATGAGTATGACATCCTGGCATTTAAGCATACTCAATGTTTGAAATTTCACTCCAGTCCTCCAGTATCCTCAGCAGCACACATGTTTTGTTATAGCCCTGGACAAAAACACCTGATTAACACTTGTCAAGGGCTTGATGATTAGATGACAAGTAGAATAAGGTGTACTTGTCTGTGGGCCACAACTAAAAAGTGTCCTACTTCTGGTTGTACTTGAGAACCGGAATTGGGAAACACTGCATTAGATGACACATTCTCAGTATGTATGAGCCTAGATCCTAGTATGTATGATCCTAGTATGTATGATCCTAGTATGTATGATCCTAGTATGTATGATCCTAGATCCTAGTATGTATGAGCCTAGTATGTATGATCCTAGTATGTATGATCCTAGTATGTATGATCCTAGATCCTAGTATGTATGATCCTAGTATGTATGATCCTAGTATGTATGATCCTAATACGTTAATATATTTTTTGTTTACTGAATTTCTTTTTTACTTAACAGTACGTTCTAAATAGTATTTAGTATGATGACAGATTTCGTACACACCCATTGCCTTCCAGGCCTGTACTGGCAGCCACTGCCTTGCTTTTATTTGTTGATTTCATATGTTTAACTTTTCTATCTGTGACTGTGCTTTATATATTCTGAAAGAGTTAATAAGTGTTCCCAAATCTCAATTTATTGTAGTCCAGGGGCATGTCTGAATACCCGTTCTTGCATTCTAAATAGTACTCTGATTAGGTGTGTGAAAATAGAACATTTTATAGTAGGCTAAGTGAACTGTATAGTAGGCTATGTGAAATGTATAGTAGGCTATGTGAACTGTATAGTAGGCTATGTGAAATGTATAGTAGGCTATGTGAGATGTATAGTAGGCTATGTGAGATGTATAGTAGGCTATGTGAAATGTATAGTAGGCTATGTGAAATGTATAGTAGTCCCCTGTAGCTCAGTTGGTAGAGCATGGCGTTTGCAACGCCAGGGTTTTGGGTTCGATTCCCATGGGGGGCCAGCATGAAAAATGTATGCACTCACCAACTGTAAGTCGCTCTGGATAAGAGTGTCTGCTAAATGACTAAAATGTAATAGTAGGCTATGTGAAATTAAAGTATCCTTTGTGAAATGTATAGTAGGCTATGTGACATTTTGCTGGAAAAAAAAAACATTTAGCCTGCCTGCAGACTGCTATATTGGTCCTCTAATACAGGATTATTAAAGGTCCAGTGCAACACAAAAAAAACATTTGTATTGTGATTTTTCAGGTGGTGCTGCAGCACCCTCAGCACCCCTACTTCCTGCAGCACCCTCAGCACCCCTACTTCCTGCAGCACCCTCAGCACCCCTACTTCCTGCAGCACCCTCAGCACCCCTACTTCCTGCAGCACCCTCAGCACCCCTACTTCCTGCAGCACCCTCAGCACCCCTACTTCCTGCAGCACCCTCAGCACCCCTACTTCTTGCAGCACCCTCAGCACCCCTACTTCCTGCAGCACCCTCAGCACCCCTACTTCCTGCAGCACCCTCAGCACCCCTACTTCCTGCAGCACCCTCAGCACCCCTACTTCCTGCAGCACCCTCAGCACCCCTACTTCCTCAGCACCCCTACTTCCTGCAGCACCCTCAGCACCCCTACTTCCTGCAGCACCCTCAGCACCCCTACTTCCTGTAGCACCCTCAGCACCCCTACTTCCTGCAGCACCCTCAGCACCCCTACTTCCTGCAGCACCCTCAGCACCCCTACTTCCTGCAGCACCCTCAGCACCCCTACTTCCTGCAGCACCCTCAGCACCCCTACTTCCTGCAGCACCCTCAGCACCCCTACTTCCTGCAGCACCCTCAGCACCCCTACTTCCTGCAGCTATGTCTGCAAATAACAAGCTAGTAAAGCATTGCATGGGTTAGGGTTAGGCACTTCTACTTCATTTTACATGACTGGCGACATTAGCCAAGTATTTTTAAATAACACGTAAATGAGCGAAAATATATACAGTTGAAGTCGGAGGTTTACATACACATAGGTTGGAGTCATTAATACTTGTTTTTCAAACGCTTCACAAATTTCTTGTTAACAAACTATTGTTTTGGCAAGTCGGTTTGGACATCTACTTTGTGCATGACACAAGTCATTTTTCCAGCAATTGTTTACAGAAACATTATTTCACTTATAATTCACTGTATCACAATTCCAGTGGGGTCAGAAATTTACATACACTAAGTTGACTGTGCCTTTAAACAGCTTGTAAAATTCCAGAAAATGTCATGGCTTTAGAAGATTCTGATAGGCTAAATGACATCATTTGAGTCAATTGGAGGTGTACCTGTGGATGTATTTCAAGGCCTACCTTCAAACTCAGTACCTCTTTGCTTGACATCATGGGAAAATCAAAAGAAATCAGCCAAGACCTCAGAAAAAAAAGTGTAGACCTCCACAAGTCTGGTTCATCCTTAGGAGGAATTTCCAAATGCCTGAAGGTACCACGTTCATCTGTACAAACAATAGTACGCAAGTATAAACACCATGGGACCACGCAGCCGTCATACCGCTCAGGAAGGAGACGCGTTCTGTCTCCTAGAGATGAACGTACTTTGGTGCGAAAAGTGCAAATCAATCCCAGAACAACAGCAAAGGACCTTGTGAAGATGCTGGAGGAAACAGGTACAAAAGTATCTATATCCACAGTAAAGCGAGTCCTATATCGACATAACCTGAAAGGCCGCTCAGCAAGGAAGAAGCCACTGCTCCAAAACCGCCATAAAAAAGTACTTCACAAAAAAGATGGCATTATGAGGAAGGAAAATTATGTGGATATATTGAAGCAACATCTCAAGACATCAGTCAGGAAGTTAAAGCTTGGTCGCAAATGGGTCTTCCAAATGGACAATGACCCCAAGCATACTTCCAAAGTTGTGGCAAAATGGCTTAAGGACAACAAAGTCAAGTTATTGGCGTGCCCATCACAAAGCCCTGACCTTAATCCTATAGAAAATGTGTGGGCAGAACTGAAAAAGCGTGTGCAAGCAAGGAGGCCTACAAACCTGACTCAGTTACACCAGCTCTGTCAGGAGGAATGGGCCAAAATTCACCCAACTTATTGTGGGAAGCTTGTGGAAGGCTACCTGAAACGTTTGACCCAAGTTAAACAATTTAAAGGCAATGCTACCAAATACTAATTGAGTGTATGTAAACTTCTGACCCATTGGGAATGTGATGAAAGAAATAAAAGCTGAAATAAATAATTCTCTCTACTATTATTCTGACATTTCACATTCTTAAAATAAAGTGGTGATCCTAACTGACCTAAGACAGGGAATTCTTACTAGGATTAAATGTCAGGAATTGTGAAAAACTGAGTTTAAATGTATTTGGCTAAGGTGTATGTAAACTTCCGACTTCAACTGTAGTTAGTATATAGTTATATAGTTATAATAGGGCATATTTTATATTTTGAATAATTAATAGGCTGGCCTTACAGAATACAAATGTGTGCTTGCAAATGTGTGCTAAAAGTGGGGATGTTTCATAGTATTTCTATTTTTCTTAACTACCCCACCACCAATGAACTATTTATTTTTTATTTTACAGAAAACCAGAGAACCACCACTGCAATATAGGCCTACACACAAAAAAAGATGCTATCTACAACCTAAAATGATTTTTCTGCTGTCCCTCTTCTATGCCTAGGTAGAACCCTTTTGGGCTCCATTCCACAGAGGGTTCTTCCTGGAACCAAAAAGACTTCTACCTGGAACCAAAAAGGGTTCTCCTTTGGTGACAGCCAAAGAACCCTGTTGGAACCCCTTTCTCAAAGAGTGTACTCAACAAGTTCAACCTGTTCAGTTTACACCATTACAATATGCACTCAAACATCTGCCTGGTATTCAAGATAACACGCAACATAGAACCACCACCTTTGAAGGTTTTCGTCAACCTCTGCGCAGACTTAAATAGCAGTTCCAATAACTTCCACCGGGGGGAGTGTAGTATCCTCAAACAGACAGAAAGAAGACATGAGGACACCCCACACTCATTTTAGATCCCAAGGAGTCTTTATTTTCACACTGTATACTCTTACTCTCATCACTATCTTTATATTTGAGATTCTTCAAAGTAGCCACCCTTTGCCTTGATGACTGCTTTGCACACTCTTGGCATTCTCTCCTTTGCCATCTTCTCATGTCTTTTCTTGGAACTCCACCCATCCACACACACACACACACACACACACACACACACACACACACTACTGTAGCATCTTGTTTACATTTCTCACATTTTAGGCATTCAGCTGAGGCCTTGGATGGATCATGTTGCACTGAGATGGGCACAGGGGTATGTATGTACAGTCCTTTTCAGTGTGGCAGCAAATTAGTTGAACAGGAGAAGAGGATGTGGTTGGTTGTGGAGGGAGAGCAGTGTTGGTGGTGGGTAGAACAGCTGCAGTGACGCTGATTGGTTGCTCTGGCTCATCACACCTTGACTAAAAGTAAGATAGATTTAGAAATTAGTTTGACATTGCCATAGTTCAACAGCTGAAAAGACGTCATTAAAATACTCCCAGAGATGGCAAGACATTCAGTATTCACTGAATGAAGTAGCCTACCCATCCCCATTTACAATTTCATTAATCAATTAAATTAAATATACTATAGCACATTCAATGACATTATTATTCTAGACTATAGACTACTCCTGTATCTACCTTGTACAATACTGTAATCATTGAATGAAGTAGTGTACCCATCCACATTTACAATTACATTAATCAATTAGATAAAATAATACTAGCACATTCAGTTACATTATGGTAGAATAGGCTACTCCTGTATCCACACTATATTAGGATACCGTTATCATTTCATTGGTCTTGTCAGGCATGATTTTAGGTCTTCAATGGAAGTTGTATGTTGTACCTCGTTACGCATCCCCCATTCAATTCAAGAGTGTGAACGTGTAGGCCTAGTGACAGTGGAAAAATAAACCCATAGCTCCAGCACACAATGGCATGTAGGGGTAGTGTATTACAATGTAAAATATGTATATATCCTATAGTACAATGGCATGTAGGGGTAGTGTATTACTATGTAAAATATGTATATATCCTAGAGCACCAGGTGTGTATATTTTCATTTACTATTTAATTAATCCATGAAATAAATAATACTAGCACATCAAATTACGTTATTATTGAACACTAGCCTACTCCCCCTATCGACACAGTAAATAATATTGCCTACGTGCTTTCGACAATACGTTATCAACTAAAAGTAATTATTTTCAAATAAATCAAATTTGCCTTATCAACACATTAGGCCTAAATATTTCCTAACGATATCACAACTGAAATATAGCCTAATTACTCCTCAATTGGATCAAGGACATCTTGGTAATTCCTATCTGGGGCAGACACTAGAAAATCAAGTCTGCCTCTTGTAAAAAAACAAAAAAATGAATGTCTGTGTTGCCGCCGAGCTCTCAAATACCGTGCCCGTCTCTCACTATGAACGGTCACTGCTATCCGGATTTACCCTAAACCCTAAACTATAACCCTAACCTAACACTGAACTTAACCCTTACCTTAACCATTTTACATTTCTACTTGATTGAGGTAGGGACATCCCAAGCATCCCGATTAGCACGCAAAGCCTATGAACTCCTCTATTCGTCTGAAAGCCACGGACACAACTCTTATTGGTTGTCTGATGTAGGCAACTGGGAACTGGTAACAACACAGTCTGTGATTGGCTAACAACATTTAGATATGTTACAGCTGAGATAAAATAATATACCATGAGGTGTTGAGGGGAAAGACAGATTACCTATAGATTGGACATAATCTTTTCTAGGCCATTAGCGATAACAGGAAATACACAAGCCGTAGTCTAACTATAGCTCAAGGTGGCTACAACGGAATGTCGGCTTTGCAGGTGAAGTTTTATGGTTGAGATTTAATTAATATAAATATAAACTCTGCACCTTATGACTTTCATTAACACACAGGCGTCACGCAGACGTTAGTAAGGCGTTGGTATCATGTCATGTCAGTCAAATGTTCAAAGGTAGGCGACAACCACATGGTGGCACGGTTGCCTAGGCTTAATTCTGGCACTTATCACCCCCAATAGCCACTGGGCCAAGCTCCTAAACGCCAGGCCACCAGCCCTCCAAGATCCTCCCCCCCAAGAAAAAAATGCAATCATAATAAAAATTAAATAAACAAAAGACAAAAAAGAGAAAGACAGAAAACAACAATGAAGACAGAAAACAACAATGAAGACAGAAAACAACAATGTAGACAGAAAACAACAATGAATACAGAAAACAACAATGAAGACAGAAAACAACAATGAAGACAGAAAACAACAATGCAGCCAGAAAACAACAATGTAGAAAACAAAAATCAGCAAGACCAACTGAATACATTTCAGCGCATGTATGGCACTATTTACGTGTGTATGTGTGTCCGTGTATGTGCACGTTTGAATGAGAGTGTGTGTACAGTGGGGAGAACAAGTATTTGATACACTGCCGATTTTGCAGGTTTTCCTACTACAAAGCATGTAGAGGTCTGTAAATTTTATCATAGGTACACTTCAACTCTGAGAGACGGAATCTAAAACAAAAATCCAGAAAATCACATTGTATGATTTTCGAAAGTAATGAATTTGCATTTATTGAATGACATACAGTGGGAAAAAAGTATTTAGTCAGCCACCAATTGTGCAAGTTCTCCCACTTAAAAAGATGAGAGAGGCCTGTCAATTTTCAGCATAGGTACACGTCAACTATGACAGACAAATTGAAGAAGAAAAAATCCAGAAAAAACACATTGTAGGATTTTTAATGAATTTATTTGCAAAATTATGGTGGAAAATAAGTATTTGGTCACCTACAAACAAGCAAGATTTCTGGCTCTCACAGACCTGTAACTTCTTCTTTAAGAGGCTCCTCTGTCCTCCACTCGTTACCTGTATTAATGGCACCTGTTTGAACTTGTTATCAGTATAAAAGACACCTGTCCACAACCTCAAACAGTCACACTCCAAACTCCACTATGGCCAAGAACAAAGAGCTGTCAAAGGGACACCAGAAACAAAATTGTAGACCTGCACCAGGCTGGGAAGACTGAATCTGCAACCAGGTAAGCAGCTTGTTTTGAAGAAATCAACTGTGGGAGCAATTATTAGGAAATGGAAGACATACAAGACCACTGATAATCTCGCTCGATCTGGGGCTCCACGCAAGATCTCACCCTGTGGGGTCAAAATGATCACAAGAACGGTGAGCAAAAATCCCAGAACCACACGGGGGGACCTAGTGAATGACCTGCAGAGAGCTGGGACCAAAGTAACAAAGCCTACCATCAGTAACACACTACGCCGCCAGGGACTCAAATCCTGCAGTGCCAGACGATGTCCCCCTGCTTAAGCCAGTACATGTCCAGGCCCGTCTGAAGTTTGCTAGAGTGCATTTGGATGATCCAGAAGAGGATTTGGGAGAATGTCATATGGTCAGATGAAACCAAAATAGAACTTTTTTGGTAAAAACTCAACTCGTTGTGTTTGGAGGACAAAGAATGCTGAGTTGCATCCAAAGAACACCATACCTACTGGGAAGCATGGGGGGTGGAAACATCATGCTTTGGGGCTGTTTTTCTGCAAAGGGACCAGGACGACTGATCTGTAAAGGAAAGAATGAATGGGGCCATGTATCGTGAGATTTTGAGTGAAAACCTCCTTCCATCAGCAAGGGCATTGAAGATGAAACGTGGCTGGGTCTTTCAGCATGACAATGATCCCAAACACACCACCCGGGCAACAAAGGAGTGGCTTCGTAAGAAGCATTTCTCCTGGAGTGGCTTAGCCAGTCTCCAGATCTCAACCCCATAGAAAATCTTTGGAGGGAGGTTGAAAGTCCGTGATTGTTAGCTGACAGCCCCAAAACATCACTGCTCTAGAGGAGATCTGCATGGAGGAATGGGCCAAAATACCAGCAACAGTGTGTGAAAACCTTGTGAAGACTTACAGAAAACGTTTGACCTGTGTCATTGCCAACAAAGGGTTATAACAAAGTATTGAGAAACCTTTGTTATTGACCAAATACTTATTTTCCACCATAATTTGCAAATAAATTCATTAAAATCCTACAATGTGATTTCCTGGATTTTCTTTCTCATTTTGTCTGTCATAGTTGACGTGTACCTATGATGAAAATTACAGGCTCTCTCTCATCTTTTTAAGTGGGAGAACTTGCACAATTGGTGGCTGACTAAATACTTTTTTCCCCCACTTGTAAGTATTTGATACATCAGAAAAGCAGAACTTAATATTTGGTACAGAAACCCTTTGTTTGCAATTACAGAGATCATACGTTTCCTGTGAGGTCTTGGACCAGGTTTGAACACACTGCAGCAGGGATTTTGGCCCACTCCTCCATACGTACCTTCTCCAGATCCTTCAGGTTTCGGGGCTGTCAGCTAAGCATACGGACTTTCAGCTCCCTCCAAAGATTTTCTATTGGGTTCAGATCTGGAGACTGGCTAGGCCACTCAGACCTTGAGATGCTTCTTACGGAGCCACTCCTTAGTTGCCCTGGCTGTGTGTTTCGGTCGTTGTCATGCTGGAAGACCCAGCCACAACCCATCTTCATTTCTCACTGAGGGAAGGAGGTTGTTGGCCAAGATCTCGCGTACATGGCCCCTATCCATCCTCCCCTCAATATGGTGCAGTCGTCCTGTCCCCTTTTTGCAGAAAAGCATCCCCAAAGAATGATGTTTCCACCTCCATGCTTCACGGTTGGGATGGTGTTCTTTGGGGTTGTACTCATCCTTCTTCTTCCTCCAAACACGCGCGAGTGGAGTTTAGACCAAAAAGCTCTATTTTTGTCTCATCAGACCACATGACCTTCTCCCATTTCTCTCTGGATCATCCAGATGGTCATTGGCAAACTTCAGACGGGCCTGGACATGCGCTGGCTGAGCAGGGGGACTCACGTGAGCTGCAGGATTTTAATCCATGACGGCGTAGTGTGTTACTAATGTTTTCTTGAGACCGTGGTCCCAGCTCTCTTCAGGTCATTGACCAGGTCCTGCCGTGTAGTTCTGGGCTGATCCTCACCTTCCTCATGATCATTGATGCCCCACGAGGTGAGATCTTGCATGGAGCCCCAGACCGAGGGTGATTGACCGTCATCTTGAACTTCTTCCATTTCTAATAATTGCGCCAACAGTTGTTGCCTTCTCACCAAGCTGCTTGCCTATTGTCCGTAGCCCATCCCAGCCTTGTGCAGGTCTACAATGTTATCCTGATGTCCTTACACAGCTCTCTGGTCTTGGCCATTGTGGAGAGGTTGGAGTCTGTTTGATTGAGTGTGTGGACAGTGTCTTTTATACAGGTAACGAGTTCAAACAGGTGCAGTTAATCAGGTAATGAGTGGAGAACAGGAGGGCTTCTTAAAGAAAAACTAACAGGTCTGTGAGAGCCGGAATTCTTACTGGTTGGTAGGTGATCAAATACTTATGTCATGCAATAAAATGCAAATTAATTACTTAAAAATCATACAATGTGATTTTCTGGCTTTTCTAGATTCCTTCTCTCACAGTTGAAGTGTACCTATGATAAAAATTACAGACCTCACATGCTTTGTAGGCAGGGAAAATCTGCAAAATCGGCTGTGTATCAAATACTTGTTCTCCCCACTGTATATGCATGTACACGCGTACAAACACCTGCGCTACATCAGCCTCAGGTAAACAGGCATTAGCAACACTGCTCCTCAGTGTCATTCAAATTTACTTTTTGTTTTGTTTTATTTACTTTTATCTTTGACCGTCATTCTATCCCCCACCCAGCCACTCCACTCCCCCTTGTCTCCAATTCCACATCCCAACCCTCAGCTTCCCTCAGCCTATCCCACCTATCTCTGCTGGCCACCCTCTTCGGATTTCTACGCACCATATATCTTTCAACTATGCTGTGATGTTTAACATACAATTTGATGTTTAACATACAATTTGAATCTATCTAATCGAATAGAATCCACAAATTGTGAGTTGAAGATAAATAATTTTCCTAAGAGTATTAGTATATTAGTAATTGACTGACCAGGTCTCTCCAGATCTCCCAACAATGCTATTTCTAGGGTTAATTTTGCTTTTTCAGCCATTCCTGAACCTGAGACCAGAAACAGACTACCTGAGGGCAATACCAAAACAAATGGTCTATTGATTCTATATCCTCACGAAAAAATCCACAGAGCTGCAATAATTGTATGCCCCAAATATTCAACATTTTGTTGGTGGCAAGAATTCAGTACAATAATTTTAGCTGAAAAGCACAAAGTCTTGAATCTTGTGTCGTTTTATATATAAACTCATACAACCTGTACCATGGAATCAGTACATAAAAAATCTCTTCCCAACTATTTTCCATTCTGTATGGCACAGCTGTCAACATCCTGGTCTTCAAATGAAACTGGTATACCTTCCTATTTATGCAATTTTTATTATGCTAGTTTTATTATTCCTCCAGTGTTTATCCTTTATATTGGGCAGACAGACCATGTTACTACCTCCTCCCGCTTGCCACCTGCCTACTCTATTTTTGGGGTAATGCTGTAATCAATTGGTTTGTAATCTTGGCCAGAGCCAACCTTCCCATAAATTTCCCTGATAACTCCAAGGAAATACATAACTCTACCATTCAAATTTACAATATCATTTTAAAACGAAATATCCTTTTCAAACATATTTTCCAAAATGCAGGTCTTTTTTATCAACCAGCACATTTTGGAGTTCAGCCATAATATTTGTTGTAATATTTGTTCTTGTTTGAAAAAGAGAGATACTTGTATAAGTGAAGCTTTTAGAGAGAGGTTTAGTGTTTTTATATTGAATCATCTTTAACACCCAGTTCATATTCTTATATATAGATACAGGTGACGCGCTTTATCTTGTCTGGTTTAGCATCCCAGATAAAGCGAAATATTTTTTGCTCATATGATTTGAAAAAATGAATCATCAGGAGTAGGCAGCGCCATAAGTAAGTGAGTAACTGAGATATGACTAAGGAGTTAATCAGTGCAATTTTCCATAAATAGTATTTACTTCTCCATGGTTGCAGGATCTTGTCATATTTGACTAGTTTTCTATTGAAATTCATTGGAGAGCTCATTTACATATTTTGTGATATGAATACCAAGTATGTCTACTTCACCGTCAGCCCATTTTATAGGTAAACTGCAGAGTAATGTAAGAGTTGTATTTTTAAAGATCTAATCGTAAGATATTGTACACTTATCATAATTAGGTTTTGAGTCCAGAGACTATAGAAAGTTATCTAGATCCTCAATGAGATATTGCAGGGATCTAGCTTGCGGACTTAATATAACACTTGAGTCACTCGGCATACATCGACACCTTTGTTTTTAAGCCTTGGATTTCTAATCCTCTAATGTTGTTATTTGATCTGATTTTAATAGCTAGCATTCGATAGCCATAAGATTAGATATGGTGACAGCGGACACCCTTGTTTAACTCTCTTGACAATCCAAAACTCTCTGAGTAAGAGAAGCCGCTATTTACTATTTTACACCTGGGGTTGCTATACATGACTTTTACCCATTTTATAAGAGAGTCACCGAAATTGAAAAAATCCAGGTATTTATAAATAAAAAAATCCGGTCTTACTTTATCAAAGGCCTTTTCCAAATCCGTTATAAATACCAGGCCTGGCTTTTAAATGTTTCATGTTGTTTCTATTATTTCTAGTAGTTGTCGGATATATTATCTCCAATGTATCGTCCATGTGAAAAACCTGTCAGATCAGGTATGAACAATACCTGGTAAAACCTTTTAAATTCTGGAAGAGTGCTATGCATTTTCGCTAGTATTTTTGCATCACAACCTTGAAGTGTAAGAGGCCTCCAGTTTTTTAGATAGACCACCGGATCTTTAAATTCTTGTTTTAATAATAGTGGAAATCAGACCTTCCTGCTGAGTACCTGACAGACTACCAATCTATAGGAGTAGTTAAAACAAGGTAATAATGGAGCTTTTAGGTATATCAAAAAGGCTTGATATACCTCAATTGGTATGCCATCAAGCCCTGGCCTCAAAAAAGTTATTTGGCTTCGCACTGATCTTTGTACAGTTGTTACATAACAAAATATATACAGCTCTGGAAAAAATTAAGAGACCACTGCACATTTTTCTTAAATCAGCATCTTTACATGTATGACAGCCATTCCATTCCAGTGTCTGTTGAATTCCAACACAGGCACACCTCATTCTACTGAATTAGGTACTGATTGGGTGATCATCTGAACCAAATCTTATTTAACGAGGAAAAGTATAAAAACCACTTGCTGTGGTCATCATATCCTCTTGCAATAGGACCAGCTGGATGGCAAAATACAGTGCTAATAGTACCTCAAAAGTAAACCAATATAAAAATAACTATTGACCATGCCAAGAGAGTTGAAAAGAAGAGTTTGAGGGGGAGGAAAAGAAGGGTTAAATTCTGGCTTTACTGGCAGTGATACAGTGAGCGTCAGGTTGCTTCCATCCCTTTAAATTTCAAAGATGGCAGTTCTACAGACCGGCAGAGGCTAGAACGACTCTCACTGGACGGGATGACCGCCAGCTCATTCGCAATGTCACTCAACAACCAAGTGAGATAACATCAAGGTGACCTACAAAAGAATGGCAAACAGCAGCTGGGGGTGAAGTGCACCCGGCGAGGGATGTTTCAAACAGGCTCCTAGGGGCAGGGCTGAAGTCGTTAAAGCTAGAAAAACCCTTCATCAATGAGAAGCAAAAGAAGAACCAGGCTGAGGTTTGAAAAAAGACCATGAATGGATTGGACCGTAGAGGATTGAGAGTAAGGTCACCTGTCTTGCGGATGAATCCAATTTCAGCTTTGCCCAACACCTGTGTTGTCTAATGGTTAGACGAAGACCTGGAGAAGCCTACAAGCCACAGTGTCATCGCACCCACTGTGAAATTTGGTGGAGGATCGGTGATGATCTTGGGGTGCTTCAGGCTTGACTGGAATCGGGCAGATTTGTCTTTGTGAAGACGCATGAATCAAGCCACGACAAGGTTGTCCTGGAAGAAAACTTGCCTTTTGCTCTGACATTTTCCCCCAACTCTGAGGGGATTGGTTTTTCCAGCAGGACAATGCCACCACAGCCAGTCAATCAAGGTGTGGATGGAGTGACCTCCAGATCAAGACCCTGTCAGTTGCCAGCCCAATCTCCATACCTGAACCCCCATTGAAAACTTCTGGAATGTGATCAAAAGGGAAGATGGATGGTCACAAGCCATTAAACAAAGCCGAGCTGCTTGAATTTTTGCGCCAGGAGTGGCATAGAAAGTCACCCAACATCAATGTGAAAGAGACTGATGGAGAGCATGCCAAGACGACATGAAAGGTGTGATTAAAAATCAGGGTTATTCCACCAAATATTGATTTCTGAACTCTTCCTAAGTTAAAACATTAATATTGTGTTGTTTAAAAATGAACATGAACTTATTTTCTTTGCATTATTTGAGGTCTGACAACACTGCATCTTTTTTGTTATTTTGACCAAATAAATAAATGCTCTAAATGACAATATTTTTATTTGGAATTTGGGAGAAATGTTGTCAGTAGTTTATAGAATAAAACAAAAATGTTAATTTCACCCAAACACATACCTATAAATAGTAAAACCAGAGAAACCTATATTTTTGCAGTTGTCTCTTAATTTTTTCCAGAGCTGTATATATTTGGAAATAATTCCTTACAGTAATCATCATTCAGAGGGTGAGGATGAGACGGAAAATAAAACATCTGCTTAAAATATTTTGCTTCCTCTTTTAAAATATATTTTGGAGAATCATAGATGACTCCGTATTTAGTAATGACTTTCTGCAAATAATTTTTGGTAGCATTCCTGTGTTGGGGATTCAGAAGAATTTGGTGAATTTTTCTCCATATTCCATCCAGTTTGCTTTATTTTCGTAATAGATTACATTAGATCGTTCTTGAATAAGTTCCCCAGTTCTTGTTTTTCCTCTAAATTATTTAGTCTCTCTGTAGTATGATTTGTATTGCTATCTAACTGTACTATTAGTTCATGTGTTTCCCCCTTTGTTGGTCTTGTTTCTTTAGACAGAAACTGCTTTTTTTTTATTATTGATGAATATTGAATTGAATGACCTCTGAAGCTACATTTTGTCATGGACGTTGAGAGACGGGTCAGACCAAGGTGCAAGCGTGGGGATGCGTACATGTTTATTAGACCCGAATAAACACTAGACAAAAAGCAACGTAACATGATACTCACAAAAGGCTAAACACAAACAAGCCAAACCAGGAGTCAAGATCCCACAACTAAGGTAGGCAATCAGGCTACTCAGTATGATACCCAATCAGAGAGACAACGATCGACAGCTGCCTCCTGATTGGGAACCACACCCGGCCAAACATAGAAATACAATAACATAGAAATAACACATAGAACTTCACACCCTGACCAAACCAACCAAAGAAAACCGGGCTCTCAAGGCCAGGGCGTGACAGTACCCCCAGACTCATTAGGGGAGGGTCCGGGTGGGCATTCAGCCTCGGTGGCGGCTCCGGCTCCGGGCGTGACGTCCTCTCCCTTACTGGTTCCCCATTGCACCCCTGGTCCGGTCTGGACCTCGGCGCGATGCTCCCCCTCTCTTTCCTCCCACGATGCACCAAGCCCTGTCTGGACCCTGGTGTGGGAGGCCCCGAACCTGGAGAGGGACTGACGTCTGGGCCTGGATCGGCAATCCTCCCGCGATGCACCAAGCCCTGTCTGGACCCTGGTGTGGGAGGCCCCGACCCTGGAGAGGGGCTGACGTCTGGGCCTGGAGTGGAGCCGCTGACCGGAGCGGGTGGCCAGCAGAGATAGGTGGGATAGGCTGAGGGAAGCTGAGGGTTGGGATGTGGAATTGGAGACAAGGGGGAGTGGAGTGGCTGGGTGGGGGATAGAATGACGGTCAAAGATAAAAGTAAATAAAACAAAACAAAAAGTAAATTTGAATGACACTGAGGAGCAGTGTTGCTAATGCCTGTTTACCTGAGGCTGATGTAGTGCAGGTGTTTGTACGCGTGTACATGCATATACAGTGGGGAGAACAAGTATTTGATACACAGCCGATTTTGCAGATTTTCCTACTTACAAAGCATGTAGAGGTCTGTAATTTTTATCATAGGTACACTTCAACTGTGAGAGAATGAATCTAGAAAAGCCAGAAAATCACATTGTATGATTTTTAAGTAATTAATTTGCATTTTATTGCATGACATAAGTATTTGATCACCTACCAACCAGTAAGAATTCGGCTCACAGACCTGTTAGTTTTCTTTAAGAAGCTCCCTCTGTTCTCCACTCATTACAGCGTTGAGATTGCCCCTGCAATGACACAACAAGCTCCGTCCAATGATGCTGTGACACACCGCCCCAGACCATGACGGACCCTCCACCTCCAAATCGATCCCGCTCCAGAGTACAGGGCTTCTTCGGTGTAACGCTCACTCCTTCGACGATAAACGCAAATCGACATCACCCCTGGTGAGACAAACCGCGACTTCGTCAGTGAAGAGCACTTTTGCCAGTCCTGTCTGGTCCAGCGATGGTGGGTTAGTGCTTATAGGCAACGTTGTTGGCCGGTGATGTCTGGTGAGGACCTGCCTTACAATAAGGCCCTACAAGCCCTCAGTCCAGCCTCTCTCAGCCTATTGCGGACAAGTCTGAGCACATTGAGGGGATTGTGCGTTCCTGGTAACTCGGGCAGTTGTTGTTGCCATCCTGTACCTGTCCCGCCAGGTGTGATGTTCGGATGTACCGATCCTGTGCAGATGTTATTCCACACGTGGTCTGCCACTGCGAGGACGATCAGCTGTCCGTCCTGTCTCCCTGTGTAGCACTGTCTCAGGCGTCTCACAGACGGACATTGCAATTTATTGCCCTGGCCACATCTGCAGTCCTCATGACTCCCTTGCTGCATGCCTAAGGCACATTCACGCAGATGAGCAGGGACCCTGGGCATCTTTCTTTTGGTGTTTTTCAGAGTCAGAAGAAAGGCCTCCTTAATGTCCTAAGTTTTCATAACTGTGACCTTAATTGCCTACCGTCTGTAAGCTGTTAGTGTCTTAACGACTGTTCCACAGGTGCATGTTCATTAATTGTTTATGGTTCATTGAACAAGCATGGGAAACGAATTATCTTTGAAAGACAGGGTCCTGATAAAGCGACGTTTATTTTTTTGAGTTTAGTTGCATCATAATTACATTAAACATCATTTTCATATAAAAACACATCCCATTCCATAGCAATTGACGTTTCACATGATAATGAAAGAGACCTTGCATTACTAAAGCGACGGCTTCACTACAGTACAAATGTATCCCGTTCAATATGTTATTCCCCAACGTCCCTGTTCTGATATCTTCCCATTGTAAACATAAACATGTAGAAATACAAAGGATAGACAAACAAAAAACATATTAAATGATAGATAAGTTCTCAACAATAGAGAGAGTTCTGATATTTTTACAGTCCCCATTATTTTTTTCCATAACCTGACGTCGCCGTCAGTGGCGACCCGTCATTCAGGGCTGGTTGGCCCCTCCTCTTTTGAGCCCCACATTTTTAGCAAAAAATTGTCACTTTTTCGTTTACTTGAGTAAGGCAGTTCCAAAATGCAGGTGTTTCCAGCCTAGGCTCAGATGCTTTCTGTGGTGGTTGGGTAAGCCAGCAGAAAATAGGAGTGTTGGCGCCGTGATTGGCCTCAGTGTTCTGTCACTCATGGGGACACTACGCGTCATGTGCCAAGTTTAAGTCCTTCGTAAAGGTAGACATCGAAAATTCTAGCCCTTTGGGTCCTGCCATAGAGTTACATTAGAAGTGCCCTTCCAAGAAGGCTCAAGGTCATTGGCCACAGATAAAATGACGTCAAATCACGTTAATATGTACAGTAGCTCGATTGGACTGATCATGTCAACATCTTACTTTCAAAATCTTAGCTAGCAGTCATCATCATGAATCAAGTCGACAATCTACATGGCAAATCCTTTTTAATCCTTGTCATATGAAGACAAATAATGAAGATCAATTATAGATAAAACGTATCGGTGCTCATCGGCCATTGGACATAAACATTACACAACAAGTTGGAAATCGCAAATTCAACAATGAGTGGTTTGGAAGGAATTGGTGACAGTGGCTAACTGCAAGCATTGCAACTGGGAAGTCAGGAATAAACGAGCTCAGACTGGGTAAATACGTTTTGAACGGTCATTCAACTCGGAATCGTAAATCCGGCCTCTTTCTCTTTATTTGATGACAAAATGTGCACACGAAGGACCGCTGCGCCACCTTCCTGTTCAAGTGAGCACATCACAACAAGGTGAGTCCAAAAATGTCTTGTATGCTGCTGCATAAATGATGTAATTTGCCAGGGAGATATGTATACTGTAGCTAAGAAAGTAATACTAAGTGTATGTTGTGTAGTAAGCTGTTAGTAGCCCATGTGCCTCACCCTAATAATTTTGTCTATTTTCATCTCTTAATTTCGCCTACTGTTCTGACTTGGTGGTGCACATATAGCCTATAACCTGTTTTAGAGAAATGTAATCAATTAATATTGTAAGAGCTTTCATTGTCTGCTTATACGCCCCCTTTATTTATCCTACGGTTCTGACTTGGTATACAGGGAGAACACTGTAAGAACGGCCCATGTTCTGAATTTTATCGCTGTACATTTCAAAAGTGCTGAACAAATAGTTATATTGACTACAGCCGTCCTGGCTCGCTCATTAATGTCTTAATCGAAATTACGGATTGCCTCTTATCCGCTTGTCATCCCCTTATGCCATAGTTTGTACATCTCAATTGTCAGTAGAAACCACATTTGTTTAAGAAAGTCAGCCATATCAGTTATGTTTTTTAAAAAGGCAGTAAATGAGGCTGAATGAACTGTTTCGCTGCCAGACAAGGCTCCGCTGATAGCCAGGTGTAGCAGTGGTAAGGTGTTGGGACTGCTGTTGGGACTCTGCTGTTGGGACAGCTTTATGTAGGCCCTAACAGTTTGTGGGCACCGTTTGTCACTGTTATAGTGCAATTAATGTATTGTTTAGTGTTGTGTAGTGGCTTTGCTGGCATGCATACCACAAGTAATTTTTTTTGCCCCACCAAGGTTTACATGCTAAAATCGCCACTGGCCGCCATAGAACTTAGTACAGCCATGGTGTTACGGAGCTGTCTTGGAAGAACTGTCCGTCTATAAAGAGTTTGTCCACAATGAGAAAGGCACGCTTACCCGTCTCCCCCTGTTGCCTTTATCCAGGATACAGCCTCTTGCGACGTTCGTTTATCTCTGGTGAAATTGGTAATTGAGACCGAATTTGTACCCTTTAATCTCCTTCCCCTGCTTTTTGATCAGCTCCTTTTGTTGGTAGTGCTCAAATGTTGCGATGATAGGGTTGGTTGACCCTTGGTTTTGTCACTCCGAGCTCCAAGTCTGTGCACTGTGGGGAAAGCCACCTTATTTACAGTCTCAAGACCGAAGTTTCATACGGATTGCATGAACTCTCTGACGCCCCCTATGGATTATTGGATAAATCCTCAGGAATCCCAGAAAATATTAGATTTTCACAGATGCTTCGAGTTTGTATGTTTAGTAGTAGAGTCCCGCATCACCCTGTTTTCCCTGAGTAGACAATCCATGTTGGAATCGAGGGTTTGACCATGGCTGTGAGTGCCTTGTTCTCTCCTTGGAGCGTGAGAGAATTTCACTCTGACTAAACTCAAGCCTCAGCTCTGCTACCTCCAGCAAGAGCACTAGCCTCATATCAACGGTAAGTAAATCTTCTGTGTCTGTAGATGAATCACTCTTTCTTTTTTTTTTTTGGTTGGTTAGAGTTATTTTGTGAGGTAGCTTGGAGTTTTGCCACGATGGAGTATGTTGTTCCTCCATAGCCTGGAAGCTGTTGATGCTCTCGTCGATTTCCCTCAGTATCTCCTTAGTATCCAGGTTGGCTCAGAACTGCAAGCAGTTGTTACAAAAAAATTTATGACGCGTCTTTCCCACTAAGCCTGAAATTGTTGCATGTTGCGTTTATATTTTTGGGGGTTCTGATGGGGTACGGCAGTCTAACTAAACTTGTGAGGCATTTATAAGTTACAGTATATTCTTCAAGAATCAATGGCTCTGTATCATTAATTTAAAAGTCCAAATTTGGATGTACCAATCCCAAATTGGCCATTTAATCAGACTTTTCAAAGTTTTGCTGTTTAATCAGCTTCTTGATACAGTGCATTCGGAAAGTATTCAGACCCTTTTTTCCACATTTTGTTACGTTACAGCTTTATTCTAAAATGGGTTAAATAAAAACAATTCCTCATCAATCGGCCACACACAATACCCCATAATGACAAAGAAAAACAGGTTTGTAGATTTTTTTTTGCAAATACAAACAGAAATACCTCATTTACATAAGTATTCAGATCCTTTGCTATGAGACCTGAAAATGAGCTCGGAGCAAAACCAAGCCATGAGGTCGAAGGAATTGTCTGTAGAGCTCCGAGACAGGATTGTGTCGAGGGCACAGAGATCTGGGGAAAGTTACCCAAGAATTTCTGCAGCATTGAAGGTCCCCAAGAACACAGTGGCCTCTATCATTCTTAATGGAAGAGTTTGGAACCACTCAAGCTTCCTAGGAGCTTACTGCCTGGCCAAACTGAGCAAGAGGGAGAGGAGCCTTGGTCAGGGAGGTGACCAGATAATTTTTTTACATTTGTTTTAGTCATTTTAGCAGACGCTCTTATCCAGAGCGACTTACAGTTAAGTGAGTGCATACATTATTTTATTTTTCATACGGGCACCCCATGGGAATCAAACCCACAACCCTGGCGTTGCAAACGCCATGCTCTACCAACTGAGCTACATCCCTGCCGGCCATTCCTCCTACCCTGGACAACGCTGGGCCACATTGTGCGCCGCCCTGCGGTCTCCGTCGCGGCCGGCTACGACAGAGCCCCGGATTCGGAACCGGGATCTCTAGTGGCACAGCTAGCACTGCGATGCAGTACCTTGAGACCACTGAGCACTCGGGAGGTGAACGCGATGGTCATTCTGACAGAGCTCCAGAGTTCACTCTGTGGAGATGGGAGTGTGGGGGAAAATTACAAATTAGAGAATTGTCTATTGTTATTTGTTAGTGCTTTTACTGATACAAACTTGTCTTGTGTGACTTAGTCATAAGTCTGGGCGTACAGATAAGAGTCCTTGAGTGGCCCAGCCAGACCTCGGCCTTGAACCCAATCGAACATCTCTATAGAGACCTGAAAATACCTGGGCTGCGATGCTTCCCATCCAACCTGACAGAGCTTGAGAGGATCTGCAGAGAAGAATGGGAGAAACTCCCCAAATACAGCGTCATACCCATGAAGACTTGAGACTGTAATTGCTTCCAACGTGCTTCAACAAAATACTGAGTAAAAGGGTCTGAATACTTATGTAAATGTGATTTTTCAGTTTTTTTATTTTATAAATTTGCAAAAATGTATAAAACATGTTTTTGCCTTGGTGTGGGGTATTGTGTAGATTGATGAGGGGGGGGAAACGATTAATCCTTTTTAGAATAAGATTGTAACGTAAAAGTGAAGGGGTCTCAATACTTTCCGAATGCACTGTAGTGCCAGGTGGAGAACATTCAGTCTTATTGTTATTCTGATTACAAATGCTCAGTTAGTGGTGTGTAAACAAATTCAACATGTAGATTGCAGTCTTCCCACAACTCCACAAATGAATTGTGCCTTTAACAGTAGGAGGAACATGTTTTGCTAAGTTCACTTTCACATTTATCTGTCCCAGTGCAGACATTTTAATCATGAAATGGCGGATGCTGCATCATTCAGAGACAAAGGTAAGAGCAGTAAAAACCTCAATAATATATCTGTTGGCCTGATGTTCAATCAATTCTTGTAACCATATCATTAAATTGTTGGCCTACATTTCTAACTAAATTTGCCAAACTGGCAGAATATAATTTTTGTGGCTCATATTGGGAAACTGCTCTTCATCTAGTATGGCCTACAACACTCTCTAAGCTGTAAATCATTTACAGGAAATATATATATATTAACGGGGGTTCTGGAGAAGGGCCTTCACCAGGCAGACACCAATATTGTTTTCCAGTTTATTCACAAAAATGTAACACCTGAATGCGGGTTTGTTTCGGAACGGAAACATACAGATCCAAATGCGACAGCTGCAGTACAGAGAGAGAGAGAGAGAGAGAGAGAGAGAGAGAGAGAGAGATAAATGTTTCATTTATGCTGCCAATCATACATTAAAGCGGCAAGAGGCTACAGTCATCAGAGCCTCTGCGTGTGGCAAAAAAGTTAGAGATATCTAATCAATGGAAGAAGGAATTAAAATGACGAATGTCGGTAAGGCAGCCCCCTCACCTCTCTGATTCAGAGGGGTTGGGTTAAAATGCGGAAGACACATTTCGGTTGAATGCATTCAGTTGTGCAATTCATTGTGTCAGTAGATCACAGTACGGACAAAGACAGTACAGTATGAAGATATGCTAAAACTCCTTCTCCAATAGAAATCCCTGATCACACTTGTAGGCGATGTCATGGCGACTTTGCCAAGCTAAGCTCATGCGCAGAAACAAGTCATTAGCGCTAAAGGTTGTCTGCGCATGTGCAGGCCGTCAACTCAAAAGCACTCCTTCGGATATAAAGTAGATTTTGACAAAATAAAAACGTGACAGTTTGTCCACTTTCACGAAGTTGGAGTAATAACATATTGAAATACTTAAGACATCGGCTCAAATCTACGTTGTGCCTTTAGATTTCGGAGAAAATTAACAACTAAGGAATAATTTTTCACTACTCATTGACTTCTTAAACCCCAAACCCCGGCTTGTTCTACTTAGTCTGCTTCGCAAGCGTTCCCCGAAGTCTCGCAATCTTGCATGTCTGGGTTTAGAAACTCTGTGGTACGGCCCCTCCCCTGCCTGCTAGAGCGGCAGCTCTCTCCCTCCTAGCGCTTTGACAGCTACGGTTAATAAAGTGAGTATCCACATGCGATAATGATCAGTAGGCATGACTTGCACTTCACATTTGCGACATAGTTGGGGGGGAGTTAAATTGGTGGCTAAATTTCCACTTGTTTGATAATCACTGTCAAAAAGATTCACCATGAACTAATTTACTGGAGTGCCGATGACAATATAGTACAGTAATCGTGGCCCAGCTAGTTGTCTGTGGCTGCAGGGCCAGTGTCTGGAATGTGGAAGAAGCGTCATGGGTACAGGGTTGCCAGGTTAAGATAAAATGTCTAGCCCAAAGACCCCTGAAAACCTGCCCACAAGGGAAAAAATATGTTTTTTCGCAGCAAGGGAGGAGTTGACACATTTATTACATTTTACATTTACGTCATTTAGCAGACGCTCTTATCCAGAGCGACTTAGAGGAGCAATTAGGGTTAAGTGCCTTGCTTAAGGGCACATCGACAGATTTTTTTCACCTAGTCGGCTCGGGGATTAGAACCAGCGACCTTTCGGTTACTGGCACAACGCTCTTACCCACTAAGCTACCTGCCGCACTACATCCAATAAACCCTTTCCCCATGATGTTATTGAGCAAATTAAGAAGGAATATCGACGTCATTAACGTAGGCTAAGAAGCAAAATTCGGTTTTCCATTAAAATAATAATTCTTGCAAGTTTAAGAATATGTTGCAAGAGAAAATATAAATTGCCCTTATTAAACTCTCAGATCATTTTCCATCAATGGATGCCGATTTAACTTGTTTGACAGCTATGCTTAAGCAATAAGGCCCAAGGAGGTGTGGTATGGCCAAGTACCACGGCTAAGGCGCTGTTCTTATGGCATAGCCATCTAAGCCGGGATATTGGCCATATACCACAAACCCCTGAGGTGCCTTATTGCTATTATAAACTGGTTACTAAAATAATTAGAACAGTAAAGTATGTTTTTGTAATTCCCATGGTACACGTCTGATATACCGCGAGCTTTCCAACCAATCAGCATTCAGGGCTCAAATCACCCAGTTTATAATAGTAAATAAATCCTGTATTGCGCAGCCGCATAACCATAGATACATCCGACAGGGAGAGTTTGTGTGATGAGAGTTGAACAGAGTGATCTTGAAATCTCTGTGCAAGAAACACTTGGACGAACTTCAAAAAATGAATGTTAGGCCATTTTCTGGCAATTATGCCATTATTACTTATTTTCCACAATACTTATTTTCCACCATAATTTGCAAATAAATTCATTAAAAATCCTACAATGTGATTTTCTGGATTTTTTTTCCTCAATTTGTCTGTCATAGTTGACGTGTACCTATGATGAAAATTACAGGCCTCTCTCATCTTTTTAAGTGGGAGAACTTGCACAATTGGTGGCTGACTAAATACTTTTTTCCCCCACTGTATATATTTTAAGAGAAATGCCAATGTCGGCCGCGGTGTAATTTAGAATTAGCACAAAAACCCGTCACGTGATCGATGGCTTTGTCCATTCATACATAGTCAATGGTTTTGAGCTACAGACTTCCTGATGTGTCATTTGACTCGTCTATTTGTTCTGGATCTGCCCATAGCAGCCATTCACCTCTGCGGTAGACGGAGCAGCTTCTGTTACAAAGAGTTTGTGAGACTACAATGACCCCCATCATGAAAGCTTAGACTGTTTTGCTCCTACAAGCATAGGACCGTTAGAATGGAAGGCTTTTTCTACATAGAAGATCTAAAGAAGTATTGAATTGTGATAATTCTGATGTTTCTTTATAGGTGTCAGACAGATGTGGGAATTGTAAGGTTCCCACATTTATCGATGGATTTATCAATGGATTGAGCTTAACTGCCCCCCTCCGAACAGGGGATGGCATGTCCCCTCACATGTCCGGGCTGTGCATTCGATGACCTCACTTCTCACACCAGTGTAGCGAATAACTGGGAGGGGAAGGGAAGTGAACCCGAAGGTTGCTGGCGTGAAAGGCCAACACCTGCATCGCTTGCCTAGGGTTAATCCACTTGGTGGGAATTGTACACTGAAATTATTCAGGTGGTTTGTAAATTATACTTGAAAATATATTTATTTTGACATAAAAATGTTTACTCACTGTCCAACCAACCTAAAAAAAATAAAATAATGAATTCAACAGGAAGATAAATGCATAATCTAAACAACCAATTGTGTGAAAAACAACTACAAGGACAATTGTGTATAACTTACTAAATGTTCATAATACTTCCTTCCTACTTAAGAATTTTTGGGTTCTTCCAACAACTTGCCATGTGGCTCTGTTGCAACTCTGCCTAGAAGGTCAGCATCCCGGGAGTCGTCTCTTCACTGTTGACGTTGAGACTGGTGTTTCTATGGTACTAGTTTAATGAAGCTGCCAGTTGAGGGACCTGTGAGGCGTCTGCTTCTCAAACTAGACACTCCTAATGTATTTGTTCTCTTGCTCAGTTGTGCACCGGGGCCTCCACTCCTCTTTCTATTCTGTTTAGAGCCAGTTTGCGCTGTTCTGTGAAGGGAGTAGTGCACACAGCGTTAGTACGAGATCTTCAGTTTCTTGGCAATTTCTCGACATGTAATAGCCTTCATTTCTCAGAACAAGAATAGACTGACGAGTTTCAGAAGAAAGTTATTTGTTTCTGGCCATTTTGAGCCTGTAATCGAACCCACAATTGCTGATGCTCTAGATACTCAACTTGTCTCAAAAAGTCCAGTTTTATTGCTTCTTTTATCAGCACAACAGTTTTCAGCTGTGCTAACATAATTGCAAAAGGGTTTTCTAATGATCAATTAGCATTTTAAAATGAAAAACTTGGATTAGCAAACACAACGTGCCATTGGAACACAGGACTGATGGTTGCTGATAAAAGGGCCTCTGCCTTAGGTGTAGATACTCATTAAAAAGCAGTCGCTTTCCAGCTACAATAGCCATTTACAACATGAACAATGTCTACACTGTATTTCTGATCAATTTGATGTTATTTTAATGGACAAATAAAAGCTTTTCTTTCAAAAAACAAGGACATTTCTAAGTGACCCCAAACTTTTGAATGGTAGTGTATATATTTTTAAACTTTTACTACACTTTTACACAATGTTGTATGCATGTCTGAAGAACTAGAAAGCACATTTGTATATTAGTATCAAACAGTTTGTTATGCTATAAGGTGGAATGGATCATGATGAACGGATATCAAAACGGTCGGGCAAATTGACATTCAATGATGAGACCACCCACTCTCACCATTAGTAAGATCATGTGCACCACTCTTGACAGAGGCAAATAGGTCAAGCTACAATGCTTTACCTCCAGTTAATGCTATTGGAATGAGCACTGTGCTCAACAATTCCTGCTATAGTGGATAAAAATGTCAAGGGATTAAATACTGTATATAAAGCCATGTTTAACACTAAAACACTATCAATGAAAGTAACTAATCGGAGATTAAGTAGATCTAATGTAGCAATAACATTTTCAGGATTTTATACAATTAAGTTAGATCTTTAAAAAAAAATGCTAACTTAATATATTAGTGTTTGTGAAACACTAAAGGTGAAGTATATTATACGTAAAAAATACGTCATGTTGAAATCGAAAAGCTAATGCAAGTAGTTGCCTCAATGTTTTTAAGTAGCACAATATTTTTTACAGTGTAATGTGGCTCATAGTAAGCGAGGACTGCTACACTATCTAGCAAGGTAGCTAGCTAGATAGCTAACTTTAGCATCCACCTCCCTCCTGTTAGAATTTCTCTTCAGAATCCTAGTACAAAAGCACTTTTACAAGGAATGATGTTTATTGTTGACAACACAGCTAAATGTATGGGGCTGACCAGTGAAAAACTGCTCTTGTCATCATGAACAGTAGCGTAACGTTAGCAGCAGCTGTACAGGAAATGGGTTGTCAGTCAACCGAATTATATTAATTCACGCATGTCAATCTTGAGCCTTAAAGCTTAGAAACCTTGACATATTCATAAAAGCTGTTTATAACAATCTTATTTGAAAAATTGTCCAAAGTAACATTGATATGACATTAAATTAGCTTAGCGATAACGTCATACTGAACAAAAATGTATTCAGAAGTAAAGAAGTGAGCAGGAGCGCTTCAGGTATTCCGGCAAGAATCACAGCTGCTCTTAGAGGGGAATCTCAGGGTGTCTGACCTGATGAAGACGATATGCGTTGGTGTATTTTAATAACGTTTTAGCCCATACATTAAAGGGTTTTTAACTTTCAAAGCCTCACGTGAGCCTGGACTTGGAATTTTTATGCCACTTAGCACCTAGTCTTGGTTATAATTGTTCCTTTTTGCTTTTCAAAAACGTATTTCAGTTAGTCTTTAAATACTTTTAAAAGTTTGTCATTTAATACTACACTGAGTTACACACATTCAATTCAAGAAAAAATCTACATGAACAACTTTACAGAATACTGATGCTTGTGTTAATTTGATGTGTTTTCAGTCTCGAATCCAGGGGCCCAGAGACCCAACAGTGTGGAGTTATTGCCCCCTATGAGTGAGTGATCAATAAAATATCAACCAGATTTTTTTCAACTGATTTTCGATTCCTCTGTCTAGATTGAAGAGTTGTGCATTTATTTTGTTCTGTTGTAATATGGTCCCTAATGTTGATGGTGTAATACTGAAAGAAAAGCAAACAAAAATGTTAGTGGCAACATTTTCAACAATGTTTTATAGCGAACATTTTAAATAAGGTTGTGGTGGTGTTTATGTTACAGTGTCTGAAAGTGCTACAGAGCTAAGGATTGTGCTGCTCGGCAAGAATGGCTCTGAGAAGAGTGCTGTTGGAAACTTCATCCTGGAAATAGGCATTTGACCCCAACTATGTACAAAACCACTGTGGGAGAGAACCAGGGGGTCACGTGGAGGAAGACACATAGCTGTGATCAACACTCCCAGACCTGTTAGACCCACATCTTACATGACAAACTCTCAGAGGAACTGACGTTGGTGTGTCACTCTGTCTGACCCAGGACCTCATGTGTTCCTGTTGGTCCTGCAGCCTGAGGAGTTCACACAACCAGAGGGAGACAGAATCAGGCAAATTTCTGACCAACCTCAGTGACCGGTCCTTTAACTACTCAATGGTACTGACAACTCATGAAGACAGGAGGGACACATGCATGATGATCACCCTCTGAATCAGATGGTCAGAGAATGTAGAGGGAGGCAGTACAGGGTCATGCACCTCAGTGACCGCGTTACTCAACTTATGGCAGATGTTGACAAGATTGTAAAGGAGAATGGAGAGGCTATCTCACCTAGCGAGCTATTTGAAGATACTACAAGTGACATGGGACAAGGGAAAGAGGAAAACCACAGGAGTAAAACTGATTGAGCCTCAAATCTTCCTCTGAGGAAGAACTTGAAAGGATGTTTTGAAACAAGGTGAATCAGCAACCAATTTGGCAATTGGCAGAACGTTAGGAGATGTTGGTAAGTACACAGCACACTGACAAAAGTTATAGTAATATGAGCATTGAATATAAGTTGACAGTATTAAAGGGATAGTTCCCCAACTTAACAATATTATATATTGGTTTCCTTACCCTCTAAGCACTCTTTGGACAAGGTGAAGACGGCAACCCATGCTTTGGTTTGATGTTCTACACTGGCCAACTGTCTGAAGCTCAACTTTTTAGCATCTGTGGCACAAATCCAATGCCAGTCAACATCCCTGAATATTATTAGTATTTTTTTGGGCGCTCAATGCTCAAAATCATCCAAGTCTCTTGTGTGGACAGATCTAAGAAAACATAACTTGGACTGTAGAATCTGTCAGGAAGGATAGGAGCAGCAGGAGTTCCCAGTGTTTGGGTTTCGTCATTTATTTGAACCAATCACTTTGCAGGTGTTAGCATATTTCGAATTTCGAAAGGGGAGGGGACATTCCGGCCGTTATTGCAAAGAGAGAAGGTGGAGCTCCATGTTCGGTTTCGGCTTTTCGTTCTAGCATCTCTTAATCCCTTCTCTAACACGGTGATGGACCCAGAACTGAATCAAGCAGCTGACCAATTGACGTAAGACTTCTGGGATAACTGAGATTAAAATCATTTTAAAGTGAACTTAATTGAACTACAATCAATTTCAGACCCTTTAGGATGATTTGGACTTGAAACGTGAAAAATGCTAATATTGGAGATATTGAACTATAGCATTAATACTGTCAACTTAAATTCAATCCTCATATGCAAGGAGACTGTTTTTTTGTTTCATCGTGCTTGGTTGAAAAGGACTGCAAAAGATAAAGTCACTGGTGACGATTGTCAACACTTTTTCAGGTTTGACGTTGCTTAAGGAAAATGTGTGGGAGCAATCACACAGTGGAGCAAAATGTGGTGGGTAAAATTCAGTATGTCTCATTTACACTATGTTCCAACGTCTGTTTTAAAGTGGGATGGCTCTACGGCTCAGTTACGATTGTCCAAATTATCATTATTTTGGAGCGCTGTTTTCAAAATGTCTATCTTGATAGGCAAAACAATATAACAGCTGTGTAGGCAGAATTGACATTTGAAAGTAAATAGATAACACGTTTCTTATTCACTTGACTAACTAGGATGATCATCTTGCAGAGCAGGACTTCAAAATGGTTATTTTTCATAATGTAATTAGATTCTGTTTGTAAAATTCCTGAACAATTGTGAAAACATTTCTAAGAGGGGACATTGGTTCATGGGTCATGTAATTTGTTGTATTAGTAGTACATCATATTAGCTTAACTGAGGGATTTAATAACACATGTACTTTTTTACTTAATATTAGTGACTACTGACATTTTAATTTGCAGCAGGAGTCAATCCAATATGTAAATTGATAAACTACAATTTGTTTAAATGCATATCCTTATGTTAATCAATGT
>NW_025536585.1:0-55138 GCF_020615455.1 Coregonus clupeaformis
ACACACAACATTCACTACACATGACACACACACACACACACACACTATTATTTTAAAAAGAGACATACACATGCACACAGACAGAGATAGGTGATAGAGGGGGAGAGAGAGTGATAGAGGGAGAGAGAGGTGATAGAGGGGGAGAGAGACGGTGATAGAGGGGGAGAGAGACGGTGATAGAGGGGGAGAGAGACGGAGATAGAGGGGGAGAGAGACGGTGATAGAGGGGGAGAGAGACGGTAGATAGAGGGGAGAGAGACGTGATAGTGGAGGAGAGAGAGAGGATAGAGGGGGAGAGAGATGGTGATAGAGGGGGAGAGAGATGCAAGGATAGGAGGTGGGAGAGAGAGTGATAGAGGAGAGAGACAGAAGGGGAGAGAGATGTGAGAGAGGGAGAGAGACGGATAGAGGGGGAGAGAGAGGTGATAGAGGTGAGAGAGAGGTAAGAGAGGGGAGAGAGAGAGATAGAGGGGGAGAGAGAGTGTGATAGAGGGGAGAGAGACTGATAGAGGGAGAGAGACGGTGATAGAGGGGGAGAGAGACGAGGGGTGATAGAGGGGAGAGAGACAGATAGAGAGGGGGGAGAAGGGAGAGAGACGGATAGAGGGGAGAGACGTGATAGAGGAGAGAAGTGATAGAGGGGGAGAGAGAGTAGAGGGGAGAGAGAGTGATAGAGGGGAGAGAGGTGATAGAGGGGGAGAGGAGACGGTGATAGAGGGGGAGAGAGACGGATAGAGGAAGAGAGTGAAAGAGGGGGAGAGAGAGGTGGATAGAGGGGAGAGAGAGAGGATAGAGGGGGAGAGAGATGGATAGAGGGGGAAGAGAGACGGGATAGAGGGGACGCATGAGAGAACGGTATAGAGAGAGGAGTGATAGAGGGGGGAGAGAGAGGATAGAGGGGGAGAGAGAGGTGATAGAGGAGAGAGAGATAGAGGGGGGAGAGAGAGGGATAGAGGGGGAGAGAGAGGAGATAGAGGGGGAGAGAGATGGTGATGAGAGGGGAGAGAGATGATAGAGGGGGGAGAGAGATGGTGATAGAGGGGGAGAGAGACGGTGGTGATAGAGGGGGGAGAGAGACGGTATAGAGGGGGAGAGAGACGATAGAGGGGAGAGAGACGTGATAGAGGGAGAGAGAGGATAGAGAAGAGTTGGGAGAGGAGGATAGAGGGGAGAGAGAGATAGAGGGGAGAGAGATGGGGATAGAGAGGGGAGAGAGAGTAGAGGGGCGGAGAGAGATTATAGAGGGGGAGAGAGAGGATAGAGGGGGGAGAGACGGATAGAGGGAGAGAGACGTGATAGAGGGGGAGAGAGACGGTGATAGAGGGGGAGAGAGACGGTGATAGAGGGGGAGAGAGACTATGAAGAGAGGCGAGAGGGAGAGAGACGGGATAGAGGGGAGAGAGACGGGATAGAGGGGGAGAGAGAGGATAGAGAGGGGAGAGAGAGTGATAGAGGGGAGAGAGAGGTGATAGAGGGGAGAGAGACGGTGATAGAGGGGAGAGATTTATAGGGAGAGAGATTGTGATAGAGGGGAGAGAGATGATAGAGGAGAGAGACGGGTGATAGAGGGGAGAGAGAGACGGTGATAGAGTTGGGGAGAGAGAGTGATAGAGGGGAGAGAGACGTGATAGAGGGGGAGAGAGACGGAGATAGAGGGGGAGAGAGACGTGATAGAGAGAGAGACGTGATAGAGGGGGAAAAAGAGAGATGATAGAGGGGAGAGAGAGGATAGAGGGGAGAGAAAAGGGGGAGAGAGAGTGATAAGGGGAGAGAGACTTGATAGAGGGAGAGAGACGGATAGAGGGGAGAGAGACGGTGATAGAGGGGAGAGAGACGGTGATAGAGGGGGAGAGAGACGTTGATAGAGGGGAGAGAGGAATAGAGGGGAGAGAGAGTGATAGAGGGGAGACAAGAGAGGGAGAGAGAGATAGAGGGGGAGAGAGATGGGATAGAGGGGGAGAGAGACGGATAGAGGGGAGAGAGACGGATAGAGGGGGAGAGAGACGGTCAGATAGAGAGAGGGAGATAAGAGAGTGATAGAGGGGAGAGAGACGGTAGAGGGGGAGAGAGAAGGGAGAGGTGGAGAGAGAGGGTAAGGGGGAGAGAGAGATAGAGGGGGAGAGAGAAGAAAGGAAAAGAGGGGGAGAGAGAGGATAGAGGGAGAGAGACCGTGAGAGAGAGGAGAGTGATAGAGGGGAGAGAGACGGGATAGAGGGGGAGAGAGACGATAGAGGGGAGAGAGAGGAGAGAGGGGAGAGAGACGGATAGAGGGGAGAGAGACGGGGATAGAGGGGGAGAGAGACGGTGATAGAGGGAGAGAGACGATAGAGGGGGAGAGAGAGGTGATAGAGGGGGGAGAGAGACGGATAGAGAGGGAGAGAGAGGATAGAGGGGGAGAGAGAGGGAGAGAGACGGTGATAGGAGGGGAGAGACGACGAGGGGGAGAGAGATAAGGGAGAGAGACGTAGAGGGGGAGAGAGAGTGATAGAGGGGGAGAGAGATGGGAGAAGGGAGGAGAGGAGATGAGGGGGGAGAGAGAGGAAGAGGGGGAGAGAGAGGATAGAGGGGAGAGAGACGGTGATAGAAAAGAGAGAGAGAGAGAGGGGGAGAGAGACTGATGAGAGGGGGGAGAGAGAACGATAAAGGGGAGAGAGAGAGTGAGAGGGAGAGAGAGATAGAGGGAAGAGTAGATAAAGGGAGAGAGAGGATAGAGGGGGAGAGAGAGGGAAGAGGGAGAGAGAAGAGAGGGGAGAGAGAAGGGTAGAGAGGGGAGAGAGACGGTGATAGAGGGGGAGAGAGATGTGATAGAGGGGGAGAGAGACGGTGATAGAGGGGAGAGAGAGATAGAGGGGGAGAGAGAAGAGGAGAGAGAGAAGAGGAGAGAGAAGGAGAGAGAGAGGTGATAGAGGGAGAGAGAGGTGATAGAGGGGGAGAGAGATGATAGAGGGGGGAGAGAGACGGTGATAGAGGGGGAGAGAGAGTAGAGGGGAAGAGAGGGAGGTAGAGGGGGAGAGAGAGTGATAGAGGGGGAGAGAGAGGTGATAGAGGGGGAGGAGAGGAGAGGGAGAGAGACGGAGATAGAGGGAGAGAGACGGTGATAGAGGGGGAGAGAGAGTGATAGAGGGGAGAGAGACGAAGAGGAAAGGGATAGAGGAGAGAAGAGAATAGAGAGGGAGAGAGAGGATAAGAGAGGATAGAGGGAGGGAGAGAGAGTTTGATAGAGGGGGAGAGAGACGGGATAGAGGGGGAGAGAGACGGTGATAGAGGGGAGAGAGAGGTGATAGAGGGGGAGAGAGACGGTGATAGAGGGGAGAAGAGGTGATAGAGGGGAGAGAGACGGGATAAGAGGGAGAGAGAGGATAGAGGGGAGAGAGATGAAAGAGGGAGAGAGACGGGATAGGGGGAGAGAGAATAGAGGGGGAGAGAGAGGTGATAGAGGGGGAGAGAGAGATAGAGGGGGAGAGAGAGGGATAGAGGGGGAGAGAGACGGAGAGAGGGGGGAGAGAGACGGTGATAGAGAGGGGAGAGAGACGATAGAGGGGAGAGAGAGGGTGATAGAGGGGAGAGAGAGATAGAGGGGGGAGAGAGAGGATAGAGGGGGGAGAGAGGACGGTAAGATAGAGGGGGGAGAGAGAATAGAGGGGGAGAGAGAGGTGATAGAGGGGGGAAGAGACGTGATAGAGGGGAGAGAGAGAGGAAAAGAGGATAGAGGGAGAGAGAGGGATGAGGGAGAGAGAGAAGAGGGGAGAGAGAGATAGAGGGGAGAGAGACGTGATAGAGGGGGAGAGAGAGGGATAGAGGGAGAGAGAGATAGAGAGAGGAGTAGAGGGGAGAGAGACGAAGAGGGGGAGAGAGAGGTGATAGAGGGGAGAGAGAGGGTGAAGGGAGAGAGAGATAGAGGGGGAGAGAGAGGGATAGAGGGGAGAGAGACAGTGATAGAGGGGGAGAGAGAGGGTGATAGAGAGGAGAGAGAGGTGATAGAGGGGGAGAGAGAGTGGATAGAGGGGGAGAGAGAGGTGATAGAGGGGGAGAGAGAGGAGAAGAGAGGGAGAGAGAAAGAGGGGGAGAGAGAGATAGAGGGGGAGAGAGACGTGATAGAGGGGGAGAGAGACGGTGAAGAGGGGGAGAGAGACGTGATAGAGGGGGAGAGAGACGTGATAGAGGGGAGAGAGAGAGATAGAGGGGGAGAGAGACGGGATAGAGGGGGAGAGAGACGGGGATAGAGGGGGAGAGAGATCGTGATAGAGAGGGGAGAGACCGATAGAGAGGGGGAGAGAGACGAGATAGAGGGGGAGAGAGACGGTGATAGAGGGGGAGAGAGACGGTGATAGAGGGGGAGAGAGACGGGGATAGAGGGGGAGAGAGAGGTGATAGAGGGGGAGAGAGAGGATAGAGGGAGAGAGAGTGATAGAGGGGAGAGAAGGATAGAGGGGAGAGAGAGGATAGAGGGGGAGAGAGAGAGAGGGGGAGAGAGAGGATAGAGGGGGAGAGAGGTGATAGAGGGGGGAGAGACGTGATAGAGGGGGAGAGAGACGGGTGATAGAGGGGAGAGAGACGGTGATAGAGGGGGAGAGAGACGATAGGGGAGAGAGACGTGATAGAGGGGGGAGAGAGACGAGGGGGAGAGAGACGTGATAGAGGGGGAGAGAGACGGATAGAGGGGAGAGAGACGTGGATAGAGGGGGAGAGACGGTGATAGAGGGGAGAGAGACCGGATAGAGGGGGAGAAGACGGTGATAGAGGGGGAGAGAGACGGTGATAGAGGAGAGAGAGACGGTGATAGAGGGAGGGCGTGATGGGAGAGAGACGTGATAGAGGGGGAGAGAGACGTGATAGAGGGGGAGAGAGACGTGATAGAGGGGGAGAGAGACGGATAGAGGGGGAGAGAGACGGATAGAGGGGGGAGAGAGATGTGATAGAGGGGGAGAGAGACGGTGATAGAGGGGGAGAGAGACGGTGATAGAGGGGGAGAGAGACGTGATAGAGGGGGAGAGAGACGTGATAGAGGGGAGAGAGAGGTGATAGAGGGGGAGAGAGACGGATAGAGGGGGAGAGAGACGGATAGAGGGGGAGAGAGAGGTGATAGAGGGGGAGAGAGACGGTGATAGAGGGGGAGAGAGAAGTGATAGAGGGGGAGAGAGACGTGATAGAGGGGGAGAGAGACGTGGATAGAGGGGGAGAGAGACGTGATAGAGGGGGGAGAGAGACGTGATAGAGGGAGAGAGACGTGATAGAGGGGAGAGAGACGTGATAGAGGGGGGAGAGACGGTGATAGAGGGGGAGAGAGACGATGATAGAGGGGGAAAGAGACGGTGATAGAGGGGGAGAGAGACGGTGATAGAGGGGGAGAGAGACGGTGATAGAGGGGGAGAGAGACGTGATAGAGGGGGAGAGAGACATGATATAGCAACACTTTCATTTGTTCCAATGACGTGTCTTTTCCTATGAAATGACGTATAACACATTTTTCGCCTTAGTTTTATTTCAGGGCTGGGTTTTATTTGAATGGTACCAGTCACCAGAATGGCATTGTTTATTAATCAGAAACACCTGCAAAGTTCACTAGTCACGACTGAGCTGAGCAACATAATAGATCATCTTTGGCAACAGCAAAGATGGTAGATAAATGAAGAGAGTTCATCAGGCAGTTTACCACTGCGGTCTACTTAATGGGGTGTGTCTCCCATAGACACCAATGCAATATCAGCTGGGGCTGGTCTACTTAGTTAATTGACATTCATTGAACCAGAAAATACCTTGCATCCTTTTCCATCTCTGGCTGCAGCATTTACCAAACCGTTCAAACGTTAGGCTGTCCATATTACCAAACCATTCCATAGTTAGGCTGTCCATATTACCAAACCATTCCATAGTTAGGCTGTCCATCTAACCAAACCATTCCATAGTTAGGCTGTCCATATTACCAAACCATTCCATAGTTAGGCTGTCCATATTACCAAACCATTCCATAGTTAGGCTGTCCATATTACCAAACCATTCCATAGTTAGGCTGTCCATCTTACCAAACCATTCCATAGTTAGGCTGTCCATCTTACCAAACCATTCCATAGTTAGGCTGTCCATCTTACCAAACCATTCCATAGTTAGGCTGTCCATCTTACCAAACCATTCCATACAAAACATTATGAACACCTGCTGTTTCCACGACAGACTGACCAGGTGAAAGCTATGATCCCTTATTGATGTCACTTGTTAAATCCACTTCAATCAGTGTAGATGAATGGGAGGAGACAGGTTAAAGAAGGATGTTTAAGCCCTGAAACAATTGAGACATGGATTGTGTATGTGTGCCATTCAGAGGGTGAATGGACAAGACAAAATATTTAAGTGCCTTTGAACTGAGTATGGTAGTCGATGCCAGGTGCACCGGTTTGAGTGTGTCAGAAACTGCAAAGTTTCTGGGTTTTTCACACTCAACAGTTTCCCGTGTGTATCAAGAATGGTCCATCACCAAAAGGACATCCAGCCAACTTGACACAACTGTGGGAAGCGTTGGAGTCAACATGGGGCAGTATCCCTGTGGGAAGCGTTGGAGTCAACATGGGGCAGTATCCCTGTGGGAAGCGTTGGAGTCAACATGGGCCAGCATCCCTGTGGGAAGCGTTGGAGTCAACATGGGGCAGTATCCCTGTGGGAAGCGTTGGAGTCAACATGGGCCAGCATCCCTGTGGAACACATCAGTATCAAGCCTGTCTGTCAGTGCCAGGTCTCTCTCCATTCAGAGACGTCAGTATCAAGCCTGTCTGTCAGTGCCAGGTCTCTCTCCATTCAGAGACGTCAGTATCAAGCCTGTCTGTCAGTGCCAGGTCTCTCCATTCAGAGACATCAGTATCAAGCCTGTCTGTCAGTGCCAGGTCACTCCATTCAGAGACATCAGTATCAAGCCTGTCTGTCAGTGCCAGGTCTCTCTCCATTCAGAGACGTCAGTATCAAGCCTGTCTGTCAGAGTGCCAGGTCTCTCGCCATTCAGAGACATCAGTATCAAGCCTGTCTGTCAGTGCCAGGTCTCTCGCCATTCAGAGACATCAGTATCAAGCCTGTCTGTCGGTGCCAGGTCTCTCTCCATTCAGAGACGTCAGTATCAAGCCTGTCTGTCAGTGCCAGGTCTCTCTCCATTCAGAGACATCAGTATCAAGCCTGTCTGTCGGTGCCAGGTCTCTCTCCACTCAGAGACGTCAGTATCAAGCCTGTCTGTCAGTGCCAGGTCTCTCTCCATTCAGAGACATCAGTATCAAGCCTGTCTGTCAGTGCCAGGTCACTCCATTCAGAGACATCAGTATCAAGCCTGTCTGTCAGTGCCAGGTCACTCCATTCAGAGACATCAGTATCAAGCCTGTCTGTCAGTGCCAGGTCTCTCTCCATTCAGAGACGTCAGTATCAAGCCTGTCTGTCAGTGCCAGGTCTCTCTCCATTCAGAGACATCAGTATCAAGCCTGTCTGTCAGTGCCAGGTCTCTCTCCATTCAGAGACATCAGTATCAAGCCTGTCTGTCAGTGCCAGGTCTCTCTCCATTCAGAGACGTCAGTATCAAGCCTGTCTGTCGGTCAGGACTCCAACACATCATCTTGCAAGGCTCCAAGTGCCATGCATCTGTGAACACATACACAGTCACTGTTCTATATAACCAAATGGCAGTTAGGATAGGTGATATCTGACACACAAACAGATACCATGGTAACGTTTCAACAGGTCAGACTAAAACGACCTAATTCTGTTCTCCCCATCGACGACCGTTGGTGATCAGGCAAGAGGTGGAGGCTGAAGGCGAGGTCATTGCCAGAGCCCCGTTGATGGGCATAGCAGCATAGATCAGCTCCTGGCCCCTCATCAAAGATACTGGTCGGTCAAACAGAGCACTGATTACATTATCAATGGTGGTTGTGATTAGCCTGGTGGAACCAACCTGATATCATATGTGAAGTGAAATAATGGTAAACGCAGCGATAATGCTGGTTCCACCGGGCTAGGTTATGAAGGTGATTTGGGACAAAACTCAGAACTGTTTTGACCTTTGACCAGTTCAAATGTCACCAACCTGATAAATGTCTCTTCCCTGTTCCATTCCTAGGAATGCTCACAGCGAGGGCGATGATGATGTCTGGTGCTGCTGAAGAAGCAGTCTGTGTCATCAGGGCAGTAACTCAGGTCAAGCTAATTCTATGCTTTACAGATGGACAGTGCGTTAGGAAAGTATTCACACCCATTCACTTTTTCCACATTTTGTTACGTTGCAGCCTTATTCTAAAATTGATTAAATTAATTGTTTTCATCATCAATCTACACACAATACCCCATAAAAACAAAGCGAAAACAGGTTTTTAGAAAATGTTATTAAAAATAAGAAAGTGAAGTACCTTGAATGAGCCAATTGGAAGCTGAGGATGATTTGGTGGCCATGATGGTATGAGGGCCAAATTGGGAATAAATGTTTCTGACTCATATCAGTGCCACATAGGCCGTTTTCAAAGGGATTTGTTGCTTTTTAGGGGCTCTTTAATGTAGAATGGTGCTGGAGATGCTCACATTTAACTTAATGTGTGTCTGACAGTATGATGTGTCGAATGAGTACATTAAAAGCTACACACACACACACACACACACACACACACACACACACACACACACACACCAAGGCCTAGTCCTGACCCCAAGAAAACCTCAGCTGGTGTTTTGCATGTTCTGGTCCAGCACACACCCAGACACACACACAGCAGCAGCATCTGATGAGTCAAACTCCCCATCTCACACTAATCACTTGACTGCACTAATTGCAAATGCAAATATATATTAATTAATTACTCCACAAATTTGTTATCTTGTCTTTTAAGGTAATAAATCAGTGGTTGAGAGAGAGAGAGAGAGAAAGATGGATGGAGAGAGAGACAGAGAGAGAGAGACAGAGAGAGAGAGATGGTAGTGATTATTGTATTGATGAAAAAGTCTGAGGTAACTTTTATGAGCTGTGTGTGAGACTGACTGTGGACTGTGAGCGAGAGAGCACTCTATAACAGCCTGCTGGGTAGAGGTGGGGCTGCGGCTCATGCGTTACTGTCATTGATCAGTTATACAATGGAGAGGTCTATTTTCTAAAATGGCTGAAACAGGCTAGAAAACAGAGTTCGTAGGTTAGTGGCTGAACCCCGGAATTCTGATTCTGCCCTTCAGAGAGGGGCTAAGGATTTCTAAAATAATTATTATAACAATAACAATAATGATAATTATATCATTATATGCAATGATGTTCTGATTTAATCGCTTCAGTTTTTGTTGGAAAGGAAAGGATTAACGCTGAAGAGCAAAAAATATCCAATCAGGATTTTTCTTTGCTGGTCTCTGGGGAGATAAATCTAGCACGCTAAGTCAGCCATTGGCTAGGCCAACAAAAGCTAGATAAAGGCATCTGCCATTCAACTGTATTAAGGCAACATGTTGGAATGACAGTGGAATCCACCACATTGACCGTTTCTTCAAAAATGTATGAAAACTTCTGCCTTCTTGAAAGCCAACAGGTACAATAGCGAGCAGTAGTTTTCCCACATCTAGCTAGCTAGCTTTTGTTGTTAGGATGTTGTTGCAAATTTTTTAGCTTCTCCCTTTTCAAGAATAACTTTCAACAAGAAGTTAAGTTTCAAATGATCATCATCTGGTGGAACTGTGTTTTTTATTGCAGCGCGCTTGTTGTTAGCCATCTCTTTGAAAATAACTTGTGTGCAAAATATTATTGCATTTAAAGTAAAACTGACAGCATTTTAGTACATTTTAGCCCACACATGTTCTATAGGATTGAGGTCAGGGCTTTGTGATGGCCACTCCAATACCTTGACTTTGTTGTCCTTAAGCCATTTTGCCACAACTTTGGAAGTATGCTTGGGGTCATTGTCCATTTGGAAGACCCATTTGCAACCAAGCTTTAACTACCTGACTAATGTCTTGAGATGTTGCTTCAATATATCCACATCATTTTCCTTCCTCATGATGCCATCTATTTTGTGAAGTACACCAGTCCCTCCTGCAGCAAAGCACCCCCACAGCATGATGCTGCCACCCCCGTGCTTCTTGGTTGGGATGGTGTTCTTCAGCTTGCAAGCAACCCCCTTTTCCCTCCAAACATAACAATGGTCATTATGGCCAAACAGTTCTATTTTTGTTTCATCAGACCAGAGGACATTTCTCCAAAAAGTACGATCTTTCAATCAATTTTATTTTATATAGCCCTTCTTACATCAGCTAATATCTCGAAGTGCTTTACAGAAACCCAGCCTAAAACCCCAAACAGCTAGTAATGCAGGTGTAGAAGCACGGTGGCTAGGAAAAACTCCCTAGAAAGGCCAAAACCTAGGAAGAAACCTAGAGAGGAACCAGGCTATGAGGGGTGGCCAGTCCTCTTCTGGCTGTGCCGGGTGGAGATTATAACAGAACCATGCCAAGATGTTCAAAAATGTTCATAAGTGACAAGCATGGTCAAATAATAATCAGGAATAAATCTCAGTTGGCTTTTTATAGCGTCGATCATTAAGAGTTGAAAACAGCAGGTCTGGGACAGGTAGGGGTTCCATAACCGCAGGCAGAACAGTTGAAACTGGAATAGCAGCAAGGCCAGGCGGACTGGGGACAGCAAGGAGTCACCACGGCCGGTAGTCCCGACGCATGGTCCTAGGGCTCAGGTCTCTCAGTTGGCTTTTCATAGCCGATCATTAAGAGTTGAAAACAGCAGGTCTGGGACAGGTAGGGGTTTCGTAACCGCAGGCAGAACAGTTGAAACTGGAATAGCAGCAAGGCCAGGCGGACTGGGGACAGCAAGGTGTCAGCATGCCCGGTGAGTCCTGACGTATGGTCCTAGGGCTCAGGTTCTCAGAGAGAAAGAGAGAACGAGAGAATTAGAGAGAGCATACTTAAATTCACACAGGACACTGGATAAGACAGGAGAAGTACTCCAGGTATAACCAACTAACCCCAGCCCCCGACACATAAACTACTGCAGCATAAATACTGGAGGCTGAGACAGGAGCGGTCCGGAGACACTGTGGCCCCATCCGAAGAAACCCGGACAGGGCCAAACAGGAAGGATATAACCCACCCACTCTGCCAAAGCACAGCCCCGCACCACCAGAGGGGATATCCTCAACCACCAACTTACAATCCTGAGACAAGGCCGAGTACTAGCCCACAGAGGTCTCCACCACAGCACAAACCAAGGGGGGCGCCAACCCAGACAGGAAGATCACGTCAGTAACTCAACCCACTCAAGTGACGCACCCCTCCTAGGGACCGGCATGAAAGAGCACCAGCAAGCCAGTGACTCAGCCCCTGTAACAGGGTTAGAGGCAGAGAACCCCAGTGGAGAGAGGGGAACCGGCCTGGCAGAGACAGCAAGGGCTGTTCGTTGCTCCAGAGCCTTTCCGTTCACCTTCACACTCCTGGGCCAGACTACACTCAATCATATGACCTACTGAAGAGATAAGTCTTCAGTAAAGACTTAAAGGTTGAGACCGAGTCTGCGTCTCTCACATGGGTAGGCAAACTGTTCCATAAAAATGGAGATCTATAGGAGAAAGCCCTGCCTCCCGCTGTTTGCTTAGAAATTCTAGGGACAATTAGGAGGCCTGCGTCTTGTGACCGTAGCGTACGTATTGGTATGTACGGCAGGACCAACTCGGAAAGATAGGTAGGAGCAAGCCCATGTAACGCTTTATAGGTTAACAGTAAAACCTTGAAATCAGCCCTTGCCTTAACAGGAAGTCAGTGTAGGGAAGCTAGCACTGGAGTAATATGATCAAATTTCTTGGTTCTAGTCAGGATTCTAGCAGCCGTATTTAGCACTAACTGAAGTTTATTTAGTGCTTTATCCGGGTAGCCGGAAAGTAGAGCATTGCAGTAGTCTAACCTAGAAGTAACAAATGCATGGATTAATTTTTTCTGCATCATTTTTGGACAGAAAATTTCTGATTTTTGCAATGTTACGTAGATGGAAAAAAGCTGTCCTTGAAACAGTCTTGATATGTTCGTCAAAAGAGAGATCAGGGTCAAGAGTAACGCCGAGGTCCTTCACAGTTTTATTTGAGACGACTTTACAACCATCAAGATGAATTGTCAGATTTAACAGAAGATCTCTTTGTTTCTTGGGACCTAGAACAAGCATCTCTGTTTTGTCCGAGTTTAAAAGTAGAAAGTTTTCAGCCATCCACTTCCTTATGTCTGAAACACAGGCTTCTAGCGAGGGCAATTTTGGGGCTTCACCATGTTTCATTGAAATGTACAGCTGTGTGTCATCCGCATAGCAGTGAAAGTTAACATTATGTTTTCGAATAACATCCCCAAGAGGTAAAATATATAGTGAAAAACAATAGTGGTCCTAAAAACGGAACCTTGAGGAACAACCGAAATGTACAGTTGATTTGTCGGGAGGACAGACCATTCACAGAGACAAACTGATATCTTTCCGACAGGTAAGATCTAAACCAGGCCAGAACTTGTCCGTGTAGACCAATTTGGGTTTCCAGTCTCTCCAAAAGAATGTGGTGATCGAGTAGTGTCAAAGGCAGCACTAAGGTCTAGTAGCACGAGGACAGATGCAGAGCCTCGGTCTGACGCCATTAAAAGATCATTTACCACCTTCACAAGTGCAGTCTCAGTGCTATGATGGGGTCTAAAACCAGACTGAAGCATTTCGTATACATTGTTTGTCTTCAGAAAGGCAGTGAGTTGCTGCGCAACAGCTTTTTCTAAAATTTTTGAGAGGAATGGAAGATTCGATATAGGCCGATAGTTTTTTTATATTTTCCGGGTCAAGGTTTGGCTTTTTCAAGAGAGGCTTTATCACTGCCACTTTTAGTGAGTTTGGTACACATCCGGTGGATAGAGAGCTGTTTATTATGTTCAACATAGGAGGGCCAAGCACAGGAAGCAGCTCCTTCAGCAGTTTAGTAGGAATAGGATCCAGTATGCAGCTTGAAGGTTTAGAGGCCATGATTATTTTCATCATTGTGTCAAGAGATATAGTACTAAAACACTTAAGTGTCTCTCCTGATCCCAGGCCCTCGCAGAGTCTGTGCAGATCCAGGACAGCTAAGCCCCTGGAGGAATACGCAGATTCAAAGAGGAGTCCGTAATTTGCTTTCTAATGGTCATGATCTTTTCCTCAAAGAAGTTCATGAATTTATTACTGCTGAAGTGAAAGCCATCCTCTCTTGGGAATGCTGCTTTTTAGTTAGCTTTGCAACAGTATCAAAAAGAAATTTTGGATTGTTCTTATTTTCCTCGATTAAGTTGGAAAAGTAGGATGATCGAGCAGCAGTGAGGGCTCTTCGGTACTGCACGGTACTGTCTTTCCAAGCTAGTCGGAAGACTTCCAGTTTGGTGTGGCGCCATTTCCGTTCCAATTTCCTGGAAGCTTGCTTCAAAGCTCGGGTATTTTCTGTATACCAGGGGAGCTAGTTTCTTATGACAAATGTTTTTCGTTTTTAGGGGTGCAACTGCATCTAGGGTATTGCGCAAGGTTAAATTGAGTTCCTCAGTTAAGTGGTTAACTGATTTTTGTCCTCTGACGTCCTTGGGTAGGCAGAAGGAGTCTGGAAGGGCATCAAGGAATTTTTGTGTTGTCTGAGAATTTATAGCACGACTTTTGATGCTCCTTGGTTGGGGTCTGAGCAGATTATTTGTTGCGATTGCAAAACGTAATAAAATGGTGGTCCGATAGTCCAGGATTTTGTGGAAAAACATTAAGATCTACAACATTTATTCCATGGGACAAAACTAGGTCCAGAGTATGACTGTGGCAGTGAGTAGGTCCAGAGACATGTTGGACAAAACCCACTGAGTCGATGATGGCTCCGAAAGACTTTTGGAGTGGGTCTGTGGACTTCTCCATGTGAATATTAAAATCACCAAAAATTAGAATATGATCTGCTATGACTACAAGGTCTGATAGGAATTCAGGAAACTCAGAGAGGAACGCTGTATATGGCCCAGGAGGCCTGTAAACAGTAGCTATAAAAAGTGATTGAGTAGGCTGCATAGATTTCATGACTAGAAGCTCAAAAGACGAAAACGCCATTTTTTTTTGTAAATTGAAATTTGCTATCGTAAATGTTAGCAACACCTCCGCCTTTGCGGGATGCACGGGGAATATGGTCACTAGTGTAACCAGGAGGTGAGGCCTCATTTAACACAGCAAATTCATCAGGCTTAAGCCATGTTTCAGTCAGGCCAATCACATCAAGATTATGATCAGTGATTAGTTCATTGACTATGACTGCCTTTGAAGTGAGGGATCTAACATTAAGTAACCCTATTTTGAGATGTGAGGTATCACGATCTCTTTCAATAATGGCAGGAATGGAGGAGGTCTTTATCCTAATAAGATTGCTAAGGTGAACACCGCCATGTTTAGTTTTGCCCAACCTAGGTTCGAGGCACAGACACAGTCTCAATGGGTATGGCTGAGCTGACTACACTGACTGTGCTATTGGCAGACTCCACTAAGCTGGCAGGTTGGCTAACAGCCTGCTGCCTGGCCTGCACCCTATTTCACTGTGGGGCTAGAGGAGTTAGAGCCCTATCTATGTTGGTAGATAAGATGAGAGCACCCCTCCAGCTAGGATGGAGTCCGTCCCTCATCAGCAGGTCAGGCTTGGTCCTGTTTGTGGGTGAGTCCCAGAAAGAGGGCCAATTATCTACAAATTCTATCTTTTGGGAGGGGCAGAAAACAGTTTTCAACCAGCGATTGAGTGCTGAGACTCTGCTGTAGAGCTCGTCACTCCCCCTAACTGGGAGGGGGCCAGAGACAATTACTCGATGCCGACACATCTTTCTAGCTAATTTACACGCTGAAGCTATGTTGCACTTGGTGACCTCTGACTGTTTCATCCTAACATCGTCCCCATGTGCAGTTGCAAACCGTAGTCTGGCTTTTTTATGGCGGTTTTGGAGCAGTGGCTTCTTCCTTGCTGAGCGGCCTTTCAGGTTATGTCGATATAGGACTCGTTTTACTGTGGATATAGATACTTTTGTACCTGTTTCCTCCAGCATCTTCACAAGGTCCTTTGCTGTTGTTCTGGGATTGATTTGCACTTTTCGCACTAAAGTACGTTCATCTCTAGGAGACAGAACGCGTCTCCTTCCTGAGCAGTATGACGGCTGCATGGTCCCATGGTGTTTACACTTGCGTACTATTGTTTGTACAGATGAACGTGGTACCTTCAGGCGTTTGGAAATTGCTCCCAAGGATGAACCAGACTTGTGGAGGTCTACAATTTCTTTTCTGAGGTCTTGGCTGATTTCTTTTGATTTTCCCATGATGTCAAGCAAAGAGGTACGGAGTTTGAAGGTAGGCCTTGAAATACATCCACAGGTACACCTCCAATTGACTCAAATGATGACAGTTAGCCTATCAGACGCTTCTAAAGCCATAACATCATTTTCTGGAATTTTCCAAGCTGTTTAAAGGCACAGTCAACTTAGTGTATGTAAACTTCTGGCCCACTGGAATTGTGATACAGTGAATTATAAGTGAAATAATCTGTCTGTAAACAATTGTTGGAAAAATTACTTGTGTCATGCACAAAGTAGATGTCCTAACCGACTTGCCAAAACTATAGTTTGTTAACAAGAAATTTGTGGAGTTGTTGAAAAACAAGTTTTAATGACTCGAACCTAAGTGTATGTAAACTTACGACTTCAACTGTATGAACGCAAGAGATATGCTAACTGGATAACAGTTTTTCATGTTCTTGCTAGCTAACTAAATGACATCTCTAGCTGTGTATAGCCACCTAAAAACGATTCAGTGCATTCGGAAAGTATTCAGACCCCTTGACCTTTTCCACGTTTTGTTGTGGTACAGCCTTATTCTAAAATGGATTAAATAAAAATCCTAATCAATCTACACACAATACCCCATAATGACAAAGCAAAAACAGGTTTAAAAAGAACATAAATACCTTATTTACATAAGTATTCAGACCCTTTGCTATGAGACTCGAAATGGAGCTCAGGTGCATCCTGTTTCCATTGATCATCCTTGAGATGTTTCTACAACTTGATTGGAGGCGACCTGTCGTAAATTTAATTGATTGGACTTGATTTGGAAAGGCACACACCTTTCTATTTAAGGTCCCACAGTTGACAGTGCATGTCAGAGCAAAAACCAAACCATGAGGTGGAAGGAATTGTCCATAGAGCTCCGAGACATGATTGTCTCTGAGCTCTGCAGCATTGAAGGTCCCCAAGAACACAGTGGCCTCCATCATCCATCATTCTTAAATGGAAGAAGTTTGGAACCACAAAGAATCTTCCTAGAGCTGTCCGCCCGCCCAGCGAAGGAAAGGCAATCTTCCTAGAGCTGTCCGCCCGCCCAGCGAAGGAAAGGCAACCTGTGAAAACTCCTATTTTTTCCTGTTTGTTTATACGTTTTCCTATAGATTCTTCAGATTTTCACTCTCACTTTTTTTTAAATAGAAGAAATACAAAAATTAGATGATCTAAGTTCACAACAATGCTTAAACCACATCAATCTGATTGGGTGGGCCTGTCAGGGCCTGGCTCCCCATTGGGTGGGCCTGTCAGGGCCTGGCTCCCCATTGGGTGGGCCTGTCAGGGCCTGGCTCCCCATTGGGTGGGCCTGTCAGGGCCTGGCTCCCCAGTGGGTGGGCCTGTCAGGGCCTGGCTCCCCATTGGGTGGGCCTGTCAGGGCCTGGCTCCCCAGTGGGTGGGCCTGTCAGGGCCTGGCTCCCCATTGGGTGGGCCTGTCAGGGCCTGGCTCCCCATTGGGTGGGCCTGTCAGGGCCTGGCTCCCCATTGGGTGGGCCTGTCAGGGCCTGGCTCCCCATTGGGTGGGCCTGTCAGGGCCCGGCTCCCCAGTGGGTGGGCCTGTCAGGGCCCGGCTCCCCATTGGGTGGGCCTGTCAGGGCCTGGCTCCCCAGTGGGTGGGCCTGTCAGGGCCTGGATCCCCAGTGGGTGGGCCTGTCAGGGCCTGGCTCCCCAGTGGGTGGGCCTGTCAGGGCCCGGCTCCCCAGTGGGTCGGCCTCTGTCCACCCAGGCCCATCCATGTCTACGCCCCTGATTCAAACAGCTCATGATGACAATTGCGCATCACAAATAGCCTACTAACCAACACTAAGGACTAAACTTTTTAAATAATTGGTTTGCATACCCATTGTTCCCATAGTTAGCTCTTACTGGTAGATATAAGTTTAAACGTCTTTCCTACCCTACCGGCTACGGATATAATTCTTCTGTGAGTTGATCCATGCCAAAACCAGTTGAGAGCTGCACACTCTTGCTGCCTGCAGATGATATTCCGCTGAAACTAGGCTATGTGTGCGGTGCACCTGTGAATATATTTCACGTGCGTTGCGATTGTGTAGGCTACTTTGTGCACGATTTCTCTATTGTACTACATCATTGATAAGTCGTATACCTCCGCTACAATATTTTGATACACATCAGTAGGGATTAAGAAGTGAGTATAAACTATGCCCATTGAAAATAAAGTGGGCATATGCTTTATACCTGGGTATAGCCTCCACTACACCACTGGCCCTTTGTGTTTTACAAAAAGTTCACTCTCCTACATGAGTCCGCTGGTATAACGGTTTCTGTCCTTTCAGAATCACAAACCTGTCACACACCGACGGCCTATGGGTTCGCCACTGCACAAACATGTCAATAATAGATATGAAAGGCTGTTAAGATCCTGTATTCATGTTTCAATAAAGGAGTGTATATATATTTGGCCTGGCAAAGCGGTTCTATGTGCTGACTGAATGGAAGCTGATAATTATGAGTTTAAGGGTCTTTTGGGAAGAAATTACAAGTCCTCACTGTCCGAGACAGAGTCAAGACCGAGTACAATGTATCTGACATCGAGACAAGACCGAGACACTCCATATGTAAATAATAATAATAATAATAATAATAATAATAATAATAATACTTACAGTCATATGTAGTCTCGAGACCGGACAGAAGTCACCACACTAACTACTAAAATCTCCTAAAATACCGTAGAACTCTCTAGAAACCTGGGGTTGGGAGAGAAAGTGAATCACTCAATAAGTGGCATAAAGTTTGTGGATGGACTGTGTAGACCTGTGTTAGCCTGCTAGCTAGGCTGTGTAGACCTGTGTTAGCCTGCTAGCTAGGCTGTGTAGACCTGTGTTAGCCTGGCAGCTAGTCTATGTAGACCTGTGTTAGCCTGCTAGCTAGGCTGTGTAGACCTGTGTTAGCCTGGTAGTTAGTCTGTGTAGACCTGTGTTAGCCTGGTAGCTAGGCAATGTAGTCTAGGGTTATGTTCTATGTGGTTCTGATGCACAGATCCAGGTCCTGGAGTTGTCCTCCAGCTGTGCTGTTCCAGCCAATTACAACACACATATGCTGCTGCTAGACCTCTGGTGGTCCTCTCCTCTCAGCTGCTAGTCCTCTGGTGGTCCTCTCCTCTCAGCTGCTAGACCTCTGGTGGTCCTCTCCTCTCAGCTGCTAGTCCTCTGGTGGTCCTCTCCTCTCAGCTGCTAGTCCTCTGGTGGTCCTCTCCTCTCAGCTGCTAGTCCTCTGGTGGTCCTCTCCTCTCAGCTGCTAGTCCTCTGGTGGTCCTCTCCTCTCAGCTGCTAGTCCTCTGGTGGTCCTCTCCTCTCAGCTGCTAGACCTCTGGTGGTCCTCTCCTCTCAGCTGCTAGTCCTCTGGTGGTCCTCTCCTCTCAGCTGCTAGTCCTCTGGTGGTCCTCTCCTCTCAGCTGCTAGACCTCTGGTGGTCCTCTCCTCTCAGCTGCTAGACCTCTGGTGGTCCTCTCCTCTCAGCTGCTAGTCCTCTGGTGGTCCTCTCCTCTCAGCTGCTAGTCCTCTGGTGGTCCTCTCCTCTCAGCTGCTAGTCCTCTGGTGGTCCTCTCCTCTCAGCTGCTAGTCCTCTGGTGGTCCTCTCCTCTCAGCTGCTAGTCCTCTGGTGGTCCTCTCCTCTCAGCTGCTAGTCCTCTGGTGGTCCTCTCCTCTCAGCTGCTAGTCCTCTGGTGGTCCTCTCCTCTCAGCTGCTAGACCTCTGGTGGTCCTCTCCTCTCAGCTGCTAGTCCTCTGGTGGTCCTCTCCTCTCAGCTGCTAGTCCTCTGGTGGTCCTCTCCTCTCAGCTGCTAGTCCTCTGGTGGTCCTCTCCTCTCAGCTGCTAGTCCTCTGGTGGTCCTCTCCTCTCAGCTGCTAGTCCTCTGGTGGTCCTCTCCTCTCAGCTGCTAGTCCTCTGGTGGTCCTCTCCTCTCAGCTGCTAGTCCTCTGGTGGTCCTCTCCTCTCAGCTGCTAGTCCTCTGGTGGTCCTCTCCTCTCAGCTGCTAGTCCTCTGGTGGTCCCTCTCCTCTCAGCTGCTAGTCCTCTGGTGGTCCTCTCCTCTCAGCTGCTAGTCCTCTGGTGGTCCTCTCCTCTCAGCTGCTAGTCCTCTGGTGGTCCTCTCCTCTCAGCTGCTAGTCCTCTGGTGGTCCTCTCCTCTCAGCTGCTAGTCCTCTGGTGGTCCTCTCCTCTCAGCTGCTAGTCCTCTGGTGGTCCTCTCCTCTCAGCTGCAGATAAACCACAGCTCACAGGTGACCTCTGGCATGTAGTGGGGGTGGGGTTGGGGATGTTGATGACGGTTACCGCCTCTCAACAAACTGACATAGACACGCTCTGAATAAATGGCTAACTCTGGTGTTGGTTGGTGACTGGGTTCAGTAAATGGATAGACAACACTTGAAATGAAGTTAGAATATTTCAGTTACAATCATCTCTCCAATAATGCTAGTGAATCCATCGTGAACCAAAACAACTGTAGACCTAACACACAGACAACTGTAGACCTAACACACAGACAACTGTAGACCTAACACACAGACAACTGTAGACCTAACATACAGACAACTGTAGACCTAACATACAGACAACTATAGACCTAACACACAGACAACTATAGACCTAACACACAAACAACTGTAGACCTAACATACAGACAACTATAGACCTAACACACAGACAACTATAGACCTAACACACAGACAACTGTAGACCTAACATACAGACAACTATAGACCTAACACACAGACAACTATAGACCTAACACACAGACAACTGTAGACCTAACATACAGACAACTATAGACCTAACACACAGACAACTATAGACCTAACACACAGACAACTGTAGACCTAACATACAGACAACTGTAGACCTAACACACAGACAACTGTAGACCTAACACACAGACAACTATAGACCTAACACACAGACAACTGTAGACCTAACACACAGACAACTATAGACCTAACACACAGACAACTGTAGACCTAACATACAGACAACTATAGACCTAACACACAGACAACTATAGACCTAACACACAGACAACTGTAGACCTAACATACAGACAACTATAGACCTAACACACAGAAAACTATAGACCTAACACACAGACAACTGTAGACCTAACATACAGACAACTATAGACCTAACACACAGACAACTATAGACCTAACACACAGACAACTGTAGACCTAACACACAGACAACTATAGACCTAACACACAGACAACTGTAGACCTAACACACAGACAACTATAGACCTAACACACAGACAACTGTAGACCTAACACACAGACAACTATAGACCTAACACACAGACAACTGTAGACCTAACACACAGACAACTATAGACCTAACACACAGACAACTGTAGACACACAGACAACTGTAGACCTAACATACAGACAACTGTAGACCTAACATACAGACAAATATAGACCTAACACACAGACAACTATAGACCTAACACACAGACAACTGTAGACCTAACATACAGACAAATATAGACCTAACACACAGACAACTATAGACCTAACACACAGACAATTGTAGACCTAACACACAGACAACTATAGACCTAACACACAGACAACTGTAGACCTAACACACAGACAACTATAGACCTAACACACAGACAACTGTAGACCTAACACACAGACAACTATAGACCTAACAACAGACAACTGTAGACCTAACACACAGACAACTATAGACCTAACACACAAACAACTGTAGACCTAACACACAGACAACTATAGACCTAACACACATACAACTGTAGACCTAACACACAGACAATTATAGACATAACACACAGACAACTGTAGACCTAACACACAGACAACTATAGACCTAACACACAGACAACTGTAGACCTAACACACAGACAACTATAGACCTAACACACAGACAACTGTAGACCTAAAACACAGACAACTGTAGACCTAACACACAGACAACTGTAGACCTAATACACAGACAACTGTAGACCTAACACACAGACAACTGTAGACCTAATACACAGACAACTGTAGACCTAACACACAGACAACTGTAGACCTAACATACAGACAACTATAGACCTAACACACAGACAACTATAGACCTAACACACAGACAACTGTAGACCTAACACACAGACAACTATAGACCTAACACACAGACAACTGTAGACCTAACACACAGACAACTATAGACCTAACACACAGACAACTATAGACCTAACACACAGACAACTGTAGACCTAACACACAGACAACTATAGACCTAACACACACAACTGTAGACCTAACACACAGACAACTATAGACCTAACACACAGACAACTGTAGACCTAACACACAGACAACTATAGACCTAACACACAGACAACTGTAGACCTAACACACAGACAACTATAGACCTAACACACATACAACTGTAGACCTAACACACAGACAATTATAGACATAACACACAGACAACTGTAGACCTAACACACAGACAACTATAGACCTAACACACAGACAACTGTAGACCTAACACACAGACAACTATAGACCTAACACACAGACAACTGTAGACCTAACACACAGACAACTGTAGACCTAACACACAGACAACTGTAGACCTAATACACAGACAACTGTAGACCTAACACACAGACAACATTGGACCTAACACACAGACAACTGTAGACCTAACACACAGACAACTGTAGACCTAACATTCAGACAACTATAGACCTAACACACAGACAACTATAGACCTAACACACAGACAACTGTAGACCTAACACACAGACAACTATAGACCTAACACACAGACAACTGTAGACCTAACACACAGACAACTATAGACCTAACACACAGACAACTGTAGACCTAACACACAGACAACTATAGACCTAACACACAGACAACTGTAGACCTAACACACAGACAACTATAGACCTAACACACAGACAACTGTAGACCTAACACACAGACAACTATAGACCTAACACACATACAACTGTAGACCTAACACACAGACAATTATAGACATAACACACAGACAACTGTAGACCTAACACACAGACAACTATAGACCTAACACACAGACAACTGTAGACCTAACATACAGACAACTATATACCTAACACACAGACAACTATAGACCTAACACACAGACAACTGTAGACCTAACACACAGACAACTATAGACCTAACACACAGACAACTGTAGACCTAACACACAGACAACTATAGACCTAACACACAGACAACTGTAGACCTAACACACAGACAACTATAGACCTAACACACAGACAACTGTAGACCTAACACACAGACAACTATAGACCTAACACACAGACAACTGTAGACACACAGACAACTGTAGACCTAACATACAGACAATTGTAGACCTAACATACAGACAAATATAGACCTAACACACAGACAACTATAGACCTAACACACAGACAACTGTAGACCTAACACACAGACAACTGTAGACCTAACATACAGACAACTATAGACCTAACACACAGACAACTATAGACCTAACACACAGACAACTGTAGACCTAACACACAGACAACTATAGACCTAACACACAGACAACTGTAGACCTAACACACAGACAACTATAGACCTAACACACAGACAACTATAGACCTAACACACAGACAACTGTAGACCTAACACACAGACAACTATAGACCTAACACACACAACTGTAGACCTAACACACAGACAACTATAGACCTAACACACAGACAACTGTAGACCTAACACACAGACAACTATAGACCTAACACACAGACAACTGTAGACCTAACACACAGACAACTATAGACCTAACACACATACAACTGTAGACCTAACACACAGACAATTATAGACATAACACACAGACAACTGTAGACCTAACACACAGACAACTATAGACCTAACACACAGACAACTGTAGACCTAACACACAGACAACTATAGACCTAACACACAGACAACTGTAGACCTAACACACAGACAACTGTAGACCTAACACACAGACAACTGTAGACCTAATACACAGACAACTGTAGACCTAACACACAGACAACTGTAGACCTAACACACAGACAACTGTAGACCTAACACACAGACAACTGTAGACCTAACATACAGACAACTATAGACCTAACACACAGACAACTATAGACCTAACACACAGACAACTGTAGACCTAACACACAGACAACTATAGACCTAACACACAGACAACTGTAGACCTAACACACAGACAACTATAGACCTAACACACAGACAACTGTAGACCTAACACACAGACAACTATAGACCTAACACACAGACAACTGTAGACCTAACACACAGACAACTATAGACCTAACACACAGACAACTGTAGACCTAACACACAGACAACTATAGACCTAACACACATACAACTGTAGACCTAACACACAGACAACTATAGACATAACACACAGACAACTGTAGACCTAACACACAGACAACTATAGACCTAACACACAGACAACTGTAGACCTAACACACAGACAACTATAGACCTAACACACAGACAACTGTAGACCTAACACACAGACAACTGTAGACCTAACACACAGACAACTGTAGACCTAACACACAGACAACTGTAGACCTAACACACAGACAACTATAGACCTAACACACAGACAACTGTAGACCTAACACACAGACAACTATAGACCTAACACACAGACAACTGTAGACCTAACACACAGACAACTATAGACCTAACACACAGACAACTGTAGACCTAACACACAGACAACTATAGACCTAACACACAGACAACTATAGACCTAACACACAGACAACTATAGACCTAACACACAGACAACTGTAGACCTAACACACAGACAACTATAGACCTAACACACAGACAACTGTAGACCTAACACACAGACAACTGTAGACCTAACACGCAGGCAACTATACACCTAACACACAGACAACTATAGACCTAACACAAAGACAACTATAGACCTAACACACAGACAATTGTAGACCTAACACACAGACAACTACTATATACCTAACACACAGACAACTATAGACCTAACACACAGACAACTGTAGACCTAACACACAGACAACTAGAGACCAAACACACAGACAACTGTAGACCTAACATACAGACAACTGTAGACCTAACACACAGACAACTGTAGACCTAACACACAGACAACTGTAGACCTAACACACAGACAACTGTAGACCTAACACACAGACAACTGTAGACACACAGACAACTGTAGACCTAACACACAGACAACTGTAGACCTAACACACAGACAACTGTAGACCTAACATACAGACAACTGTAGACCTAACACACAGACAACTTTAGACCTAACATACAGACAACTATAGACCTAAAACACAGACAACTGTAGACCTAACACACAGACAACTATAGACCTAACACACAGACAACTATAGACCTAACACACAGACAACTATAGACCTAACACACAGACAACTATTGACCTAACACACAGACAACTATAGACCTAACACACAGACAACTGTAGACCTAACACACAGACAACTATAGACCTAACACACAGACAACTGTAGACCTAACACACAGACAACTGTAGACCTAACACGCAGGCAACTATACACCTAACACACAGACAACTATAGACCTAACACAAAGACAACTATAGACCTAACACACAGACAACTGTAGACCTAACACACAGACAACTACTATATACCTAACACACAGACAACTATAGACCTAACACACAGACAACTGTAGACCTAACACACAGACAACTATAGACCTAACACACAGACAACTATAGACCCAACACACAGACAACTATATACCTAACACACAGACAACTGTAGACCTAACACACAGACAACTATAGACCTAACACACAGACAACTGTAGACCTAACACACAGACAACTATAGACCTAACACACAGACAACTATAGACCTAACACACAGACAACTATAGACCTAACACACATACAACTATAGATCTAACACACAGACAACTATAGACCTAACACACAGACAACTATAGACCTAACACACAGACAACTATAGACCTAACACACAGACAACTATAGACCTAACACACATACAACTATAGACCTAACACACATACAACTATAGACCTAACACACAGACAACTATAGACCTAACACACAGACAACTATAGACCTAACACACAGACAACTGTAGAACTAACACACAGACAACTATAGACCTAACACACAGACAACTGTAGATCTAACACACATACAACTATAGACCTAACACACAGACAACTGTAGACCTAACACACAGACAACTATAGACCTAACTTACAGACAACTGTAGACCTAACACACAGACAACTATAGACCTAACACACATACAACAATAGACCTAACACACAGACAACTATAGACCTAACACACAGACAACTATAGACCTAACACACAGACAACTGTAGACCTAACACACAGACAACTATAGACCTAACACACAGACAACTGTAGATCTAACACACATACAACTGTAGACCTAACACACATACAACAACAGACCCACAGACAACTATAGACCTAACACACAGACAACTATAGACCTAATACACAGACAACTATAGACCTAACACACAGACAACTATAGACATTTACATTTACATTTTACGTCATTTAGCAGACGCTCTTATCCAGAGCGACTTACATTCACCTTATAGCCAGTGGGATAACCACTTTACAATGTTGTTGTTGTTTTTGTTTTTTTGGTGGTTTGGGGTTGGAGTAAAGGGGGGTAGAAGGATTACTTTATCCTATCCCAGGTATTCCTTAAAGAGGTGGGGTTTCAAATGTCTCCGGAAGGTGGTAAGTGACTCCGCTGTCCTGGCGCCGTGAGGGAGCTTGTTCCACCATTGGGGTGCCAGAGCAGCAAATAGCTTTGACTGGGCTGAGCGGGAACTATGCTTCCGCAGAGGTAGGGGAGCCAGCAGGCCAGAGGTGGATGAACGCAGTGCCCTCGTTTGGGTGTAGGGACTGATCAGAGCCTGAAGGTACGGAGGTGCCGTTCCCCTCACAGCTCCGTAGGCAAGCACCATGGTCTTGTAGCAGATGCGAGCTTCAACTGGAAGCCAGTGGAGTGTGCGGAGGAGCGGGGTGACGTGAGAGAACTTGGGAAGGTTGAACACCAGACGGGCTGCGGCATTCTGGATGAGTTGTAGGGGTTTAATGGCACAGGCAGGGAGCCCAGCCAACAGCGAGTTGCAGTAATCCAGACGGGAGATGACAAGTGCCTGGATTAGGACCTGTGCCGCTTCCTGTGAAGGCAAGGTCGTACTCTCCGAATGTTGTAGAGCATGAACCTGCAGGATCGGGTCACCGCCTTGATGTTAGCGGAGAATGACAGGGTGTTGTCCAGGGTCACGCCAAGGCTCTTCGCACTCTGGGAGGAGGACACAACGGAGTTGTGAACCGTGATGGCGAGATCATGGAACGGCCAGTCCTTCCCCGGGAGGAAGAGTAGCTCCGTCTTGCCGAGGTTCAGCTTGAGGTGGTGATCCGTCATCCATACTGATATGTCTGCCAGACATGCAGAGATGCGATTCGCCACCTGGTTATCAGAAGGGGGAAAGGAGAAGATTAGTTGTGTGTCGTCAGCGTGGCAATGATAGGAGAGGCCATGTGAGGATATGACAGAGCAAAGTGACTTGGTGTATAGCGAGAATAGGAGAGGGCCTAGAACTGAGCCCTGGGGACACCAGTGGTGAGAGCACGTGGTGCGGAGACAGATTCTCGCCACGCCACTTGGTAGGAGCGACCGGTCAGGTAGGGACGCACCAAGAGTGAGCCGCGCCCGGAGATGCCCAGCTCGGAGAGGGTGGAGAGGAGGATCCGATGGTTCACAGTATCAAAGGCAGCAGACAGACAACTGTAGACCTAACACACAGACAACTATAGACCTAACACACATACAACTATAGACCTAACACACAGACAACTATAGACCTAACACACAGACAACTATAGACCTAACACACATACAACTATAGATCTAACACACAGACAACTATAGACCTAACACACAGACAACTATAGACCTAACACACAGACAACTATAGACGTAACACACAGACAACTGTAGACCTAACACACAGACAACTATAGACCTAACACACAGACAACTGTAGACCTAACACACAGACAACTATAGACCTAACACACAGACAACTGTAGACCTAACACACAGACAACTATAGACCTAACACACATACAACTATAGACCTAACACACATACAACTATAGACCTAACACACAGACAACTATAGACCTAACACACAGACAACTATAGACCTAACACACAGACAACTGTAGACCTAACACACAGACAACTATAGACCTAACACACAGACAACTGTAGATCTAACACACATACAACTGTAGACCTAACACACATACAACAACAGACCCACAGACAACTATAGACCTAACACACAGACAACTATAGACCTAATACACAGACAACTATAGACCTAACACACAGACAACTATAGACATTTACATTTACATTTACGTCATTTAGCAGACGCTCTTATCCAGAGCGACTTACATTCACCTTATAGCCAGTGGGATAACCACTTTACAATGTTGTTGTTTTTTTTTTTTTTTTTGGTGGTTTGGGGTTGGAGTAAAGGGGGGTAGAAGGATTACTTTATCCTATCCCAGGTATTCCTTAAAGAGGTGGGGTTTCAAATGTCTCCGGAAGGTGGTAAGTGACTCCGCTGTCCTGGCGTCGTGAGGGAGCTTGTTCCACCATTGGGGTGCCAGAGCAGCAAATAGCTTTGACTGGGCTGAGCGGGAACTATGCTTCCGCAGAGGTAGGGGAGCCAGCAGGCCAGAGGTGGATGAACGCAGTGCCCTCGTTTGGGTGTAGGGACTGATCAGAGCCTGAAGGTACGGAGGTGCCGTTCCCCTCACAGCTCCGTAGGCAAGCACCATGGTCTTGTAGCAGATGCGAGCTTCAACTGGAAGCCAGTGGAGTGTGCGGAGGAGCGGGGTGACGTGAGAGAACTTGGGAAGGTTGAACACCAGACGGGCTGCGGCATTCTGGATGAGTTGTAGGGTTTAATGGCACAGGCAGGGGAGCCCAGCCAACAGCGAGTTGCAGTAATCCAGACGGGAGATGACAAGTGCCTGGATTAGGACCTGTGCCGCTTCCTGTGTAAGGCAGGGTCGTACTCTCCGAATGTTGTAGAGCATGAACCTGCAGGATCGGGTCACCGCCTTGATGTTAGCGGAGAATGACAGGGTGTTGTCCAGGGTCACGCCAAGGCTCTTCGCACTCTGGGAGGAGGACACAACGGAGTTGTCAACCGTGATGGCGAGATCATGGAACGGCCAGTCCTTCCCCGGGAGGAAGAGTAGCTCCGTCTTGCCGAGGTTCAGCTTGAGGTGGTGATCCGTCATCCATACTGATATGTCTGCCAGACATGCAGAGATGCGATTCGCCACCTGGTTATCAGAAGGGGGAAAGGAGAAGATTAGTTGTGTGTCGTCAGCGTAGCAATGATAGGAGAGGCCATGTGAGGATATGACAGAGCCAAGTGACTTGGTGTATAGCGAGAATAGGAGAGGGCCTAGAACTGAGCCCTGGGGGACACCAGTGGTGAGAGCACGTGGTGCGGAGAAAGCTTCTCGCCACGCCACTTGGTAGGAGCGACCGGTCAGGTAGGACGCAACCCAAGAGTGAGCCGCGCCGGAGATGCCCAGCTCGGAGAGGGTGGAGAGGAGGATCCGATGGTTCACAGTATCAAAGGCAGCAGACAGACAACTGTAGACCTAGCACACAGACAACTATAGACCTAACACACAAACAACTGTAGACCTAACACACAGACAACTGTAGACCTAACACACAGACAACTGTAGACCTAACACACAGACAACTATAGACCTAACACACAGACAACTATAGACCTAACACACAGACAACTATAGACCTAACACAAAGACAACTATAGACCTAACACACAGACAACTGTAGACCTAACACACAGACAACTACTATATACCTAACACACAGACAACTATAGACCTAACACACAGACAACTGTAGACCTAACACACAGACAACTATAGACCTAACACACAGACAACTATAGACCCAACACACAGACAACTATATACCTAACACACAGACAACTGTAGACCTAACACACAGACAACTATAGACCTAACACACAGACAACTGTAGACCTAACACACAGACAACTATAGACCTAACACACAGACAACTATAGACCTAACACACAGACAACTATAGACCTAACACACATACAACTATAGATCTAACACACAGACAACTATAGACCTAACACACAGACAACTATAGACCTAACACACAGACAACTATAGACGTAACACACAGACAACTGTAGACCTAACACACAGACAACTATAGACCTAACACACAGACAACTGTAGACCTAACACACAGACAACTATAGACCTAACACACAGACAACTGTAGACCTAACACACAGACAACTATAGACCTAACACACATACAACTATAGACCTAACACACATACAACTATAGACCTAACACACAGACAACTATAGACCTAACACACAGACAACTATAGACCTAACACACAGACAACTGTAGACCTAACACACAGACAACTATAGACCTAACACACAGACAACTGTAGATCTAACACACATACAACTGTAGACCTAACACACATACAACAACAGACCCACAGACAACTATAGACCTAATACACAGACAACTATAGACCTAACACACAGACAACTATAGACATTTACATTTACATTTACGTCATTTAGCAGACGCTCTTATCCAGAGCGACTTACATTCACCTTATAGCCAGTGGGATAACCACTTTACAATGTTGTTGTTTTTTTTTTTTTTTTTGGTGGTTTGGGGTTGGAGTAAAGGGGGGGGTAGAAGGATTACTTTATCCTATCCCAGGTATTCCTTAAAGAGGTGGGGTTTCAAATGTCTCCGGAAGGTGGTAAGTGACTCCGCTGTCCTGGCGTCGTGAGGGAGCTTGTTCCACCATTGGGGTGCCAGAGCAGCAAATAGCTTTGACTGGGCTGAGCGGGAACTATGCTTCCGCAGAGGTAGGGAGCCAGCAGGCCAGAGGTGGATGAACGCAGTGCCCTCGTTTGGGTGTAGGGACTGATCAGAGCCTGAAGGTACGGAGGTGCCGTTCCCCTCACAGCTCCGTGAGGCAAGCACCATGGTCTTGTAGCAGATGCGAGCTTCAACTGGAAGCCAGTGGAGTGTGCGGAGGAGCGGGGTGACGTGAGAGAACTTGGGAAGGTTGAACACCAGACGGGCTGCGGCATTCTGGATGAGTTGTAGGGGTTTAATGGCACAGGCAGGGAGCCCAGCCAACAGCGAGTTGCAGTAATCCAGACGGGAGATGACAAGTGCCTGGATTAGGACCTGTGCCGCTTCCTGTGTAAGGCAGGGTCGTACTCTCCGAATGTTGTAGAGCATGAACCTGCAGGATCGGGTCACCGCCTTGATGTTAGCGGAGAATGACAGGGGTGTTGTCCAGGGTCACGCCAAGGCTCTTCGCACTCTGGGAGGAGGACACAACGGAGTTGTCAACCGTGATAGGCGAGATCATGGAACGGCCAGTCCTTCCCCGGGAGGAAGAGTAGCTCCGTCTTGCCGAGGTTCAGCTTGAGGTGGTGATCCGTCATCCATACTGATATGTCTGCCAGACATGCAGAGATGCGATTCGCCACCTGGTTATCAGAAGGGGGGAAAGGAGAAGATTAGTTGTGTGTCGTCAGCGTAGCAATGATAGGAGAGGCCATGTGAGGATATGACAGAGCCAAGTGACTTGGTGTATAGCGAGAATAGGAGAGGGCCCAGAACTGAGCCCTGGGGACACCAGTGGTGAGAGCACGTGGTGCGGAGAAAGCTTCTCGCCACGCCACTTGGTAGGAGCGACCGGTCAGGTAGGACGCAACACAAGAGTGAGCCGCGCCGGAGATGCCCAGCTCGGAGAGGGTGGAGAGGAGGATCCGATGGTTCACAGTATCAAAGGCAGCAGACAGACAACTGTAGACCTAGCACACAGACAACTATAGACCTAACACACAAACAACTGTAGACCTAACACACAGACAACTGTAGACCTAACACACAGACAACTGTAGACCTAACACACAGACAACTATAGACCTAACACACAGACAACTATAGACCTAACACACAGACAACTATAGACCTAACACAAAGACAACTATAGACCTAACACACAGACAACTGTAGACCTAACACACAGACAACTACTATATACCTAACACACAGACAACTATAGACCTAACACACAGACAACTGTAGACCTAACACACAGACAACTATAGACCTAACACACAGACAACTATAGACCCAACACACAGACAACTATATACCTAACACACAGACAACTGTAGACCTAACACACAGACAACTATAGACCTAACACACAGACAACTGTAGACCTAACACACAGACAACTATAGACCTAACACACAGACAACTATAGACCTAACACACAGACAACTATAGACCTAACACACATACAACTATAGATCTAACACACAGACAACTATAGACCTAACACACAGACAACTATAGACCTAACACACAGACAACTATAGACGTAACACACAGACAACTGTAGACCTAACACACAGACAACTATAGACCTAACACACAGACAACTGTAGACCTAACACACAGACAACTATAGACCTAACACACAGACAACTGTAGACCTAACACACAGACAACTATAGACCTAACACACATACAACTATAGACCTAACACACATACAACTATAGACCTAACACACAGACAACTATAGACCTAACACACAGACAACTATAGACCTAACACACAGACAACTGTAGACCTAACACACAGACAACTATAGACCTAACACACAGACAACTGTAGATCTAACACACATACAACTGTAGACCTAACACACATACAACAACAGACCCACAGACAACTATAGACCTAATACACAGACAACTATAGACCTAACACACAGACAACTATAGACATTTACATTTACATTTACGTCATTTAGCAGACGCTCTTATCCAGAGCGACTTACATTCACCTTATAGCCAGTGGGATAACCACTTTACAAAGTTTTTTTTTTTTTTTGGTGGTTTGGGGTTGGAGTAAAGGGGGGTAGAAGGATTACTTTATCCTATCCCAGGTATTCCTTAAAGAGGTGGGGTTTCAAATGTCTCCGGAAGGTGGTAAGTGACTCCGCTGTCCTGGCGTCATGAGGGAGCTTGTTCCACCATTGGGGTGCCAGAGCAGCAAATAGCTTTGACTGGGCTGAGCGGGAACTATGCTTCCGCAGAGGTAGGGAGCCAGCAGGCCAGAGGTGGATGAACGCAGTGCCCTCGTTTGGGTGTAGGGACTGATCAGGAGCCTGAAGGTACGGAGGTGCCGTTCCCCTCACAGCTCCGTGAGGCAAGCACCATGGTCTTGTAGCAGATGCGAGCTTCAACTGGAAGCCAGTGGAGTGTGCGGAGGAGCGGGGTGACGTGGAGAGAACTTGGGAAGGTTGAACACCAGACGGGCTGCGGCATTCTGGATGAGTTGTAGGGGGTTTAATGGCACAGGCAGGGAGCCCAGCCAACAGCGAGTTGCAGTAATCCAGACGGGAGATGACAAGTGCCTGGATTAGGACCTGTGCCGCTTCCTGTGTAAGGCAAGGTCGTACTCTCGAATGTTGTAGAGCATGAACCTGCAGGATCGGGTCACCGCCTTGATGTTAGCGGAGAATGACAGGGTGTTGTCCAGGGTCACGCCAAGGCTCTTCGCACTCTGGGAGGAGGACACAACGGAGTTGTGAACCGTGATGGCGAGATCATGGAACGGCCAGTCCTTCCCGGGAGGAAGAGTAGCTCCGTCTTGCCGAGGTTCAGCTTGAGGTGGTGATCCGTCATCCATACTGATATGTCTGCCAGACATGCAGAGATGCGATTCGCCACCTGGTTATCAGAAGGGGGAAAGGAGAAGATTAGTTGTGTGTCGTCAGCGTAGCAATGATAGGAGAGGCCATGTGAGGATATGACAGAGCAAAGTGACTTGGTGTATAGCGAGAATAGGAGAGGGCCTAGAACTGAGCCCTGGGGGACACCAGTGGTGAGAGCACGTGGTGCGGAGACAGATTCTCGCCACGCCACTTGGTAGGAGCGACCGGTCAGGTAGGACGCAACCCAAGAGTGAGCCGCGCCGGAGATGCCCAGCTCGGAGAGGGTGGAGAGGAGGATCCGATGGTTCACAGTATCAAAGGCAGCAGACAGACAACTGTAGACCTAACACACAGACAACTATAGACCTAACACACATACAACTATAGACCTAACACACAGACAACTATAGACCTAACACACAGACAACTATAGACCTAACACACATACAACTATAGATCTAACACACAGACAACTATAGACCTAACACACAGACAACTATAGACCTAACACACAGACAACTATAGACGTAACACACAGACAACTGTAGACCTAACACACAGACAACTATAGACCTAACACACAGACAACTGTAGACCTAACACACAGACAACTATAGACCTAACACACAGACAACTGTAGACCTAACACACAGACAACTATAGACCTAACACACATACAACTATAGACCTAACACACATACAACTATAGACCTAACACACAGACAACTATAGACCTAACACACAGACAACTATAGACCTAACACACAGACAACTGTAGACTAACACACAGACAACTATAGACCTAACACACAGACAACTGTAGATCTAACACACATACAACTGTAGACCTAACACACATACAACAACAGACCCACAGACAACTATAGACCTAACACACAGACAACTATAGACCTAATACACAGACAACTATAGACCTAACACACAGACAACTATAGACATTTACATTTACATTTACGTCATTTAGCAGACGCTCTTATCCAGAGCGACTTACATTCACCTTATAGCCAGTGGGATAACCACTTTACAATGTTGTTGTTTTTTTTGTTTTGTTTTTTTGGTGGTTTGGGGTTGGAGTAAAGGGGGGGGGGGGTAGAAGGATTACTTTATCCTATCCCAGGTATTCCTTAAAGAGGTGGGGTTTCAAATGTCTCCGGAAGGTGGTAAGTGACTCCGCTGTCCTGGCGTCGTGAGGGAGCTTGTTCCACCATTGGGGTGCCAGAGCAGCAAATAGCTTTGACTGGGCTGAGCGGGAACTATGCTTCCGCAGAGGTAGGGGAGCCAGCAGGCCAGAGGTGGATGAACGCAGTGCCCTCGTTTGGGTGTAGGGACTGATCAGAGCCTGAAGGTACGGAGGTGCCGTTCCCCTCACAGCTCCGTAGGCAAGCACCATGGTCTTGTAGCAGATGCGAGCTTCAACTGGAAGCCAGTGGAGTGTGCGGAGGAGCGGGGTGACGTGAGAGAACTTGGGAAGGTTGAACACCAGACGGGCTGCGGCATTCTGGATGAGTTGTAGGGGTTTAATGGCACAGGCAGGGAGCCCAGCCAACAGCGAGTTGCAGTAATCCAGACGGGAGATGACAAGTGCCTGGATTAGGACCTGTGCCGCTTCCTGTGTAAGGCAAGGTCGTACTCTCCGAATGTTGTAGAGCATGAACCTGCAGGATCGGGTCACCGCCTTGATGTTAGCGGAGAATGACAGGGTGTTGTCCAGGGTCACGCCAAGGCTCTTCGCACTCTGGGAGGAGGACACAACGGAGTTGTGAACCGTGATGGCGAGATCATGGAACGGCCAGTCCTTCCCCGGGAGGAAGAGTAGCTCCGTCTTGCCGAGGTTCAGCTTGAGGTGGTGATCCGTCATCCATACTGATATGTCTGCCAGACATGCAGAGATGCGATTCGCCACCTGGTTATCAGAAGGGGGAAAGGAGAAGATTAGTTGTGTGTCGTCAGCGTAGCAATGATAGGAGAGGCCATGTGAGGATATGACAGAGCAAAGTGACTTGGTGTATAGCGAGAATAGGAGAGGGCCTAGAACTGAGCCCTGGGGGACACCAGTGGTGAGAGCACGTGGTGCGGGGACAGATTCTCGCCACGCCACTTGGTAGGAGCGACGGTCAGGTAGGGCGCAACCCAGAGTGAGCCGCGCCGGGAGATGCCCAGCTCGGAGAGGGTGGAGAGGAGGATCCGATGGTTCACAGTATCAAAGGCAGCAGACAGACAACTGTAGACCTAACACACAGACAACTATAGACCTAACACACAAACAACTGTAGACCTAACACACAGACAACTGTAGACCTAACACACAGACAACTGTAGACCTAACACACAGACAACTGTAGACCTAACACACAGACAACTATAGACCTAACACACAGACAACTATAGACCTAACACACAGACAACTATAGACCTAACACACAGACAACTATAGACCTAACACACAGACAACTATAGACCTAACAAACAGACAACTATAGACCTAACACACAGACAACTATAGACCTAACAAACAGACAACTATAGACCTAACACACAGACAACTGTAGACCTAACACACAGACAACTATAGACCTAACAGATTGAATGGGACGGGAGGGGAGGGGAGGGGAGGGGAGGGGAGGAGAGGGGAGGAGAGGGGAGGGGAGGGGAGGGGAGAATCAGCTGTCGTCTAGTGAAACCCAGTAAAGAATCCAGCTAAAGCATTTACAAACATTTAGAAGCTTACCTTGCTGTTACATATCAAACTGCTACATTACCTCACATTACATTACCTCACATTACATTACCTCACATTACATTACCTCACATTACATTACCTCACATTACATTACCTCACATTACATTACCTCACATTACATTACATCACCTTCTTCAAACCTGCTTCAGTAGCCTACTACTCCACATTGAAGCAGAGCCAGAGGAAGGCTCAATTACTACTGAACAAACAAATTCAGAAAAACGCATGTCAAAAATATTATAAAATGATTTGCATTTTAATGAGGGAAATAAGTATTTGACCCCTCTCAATCAGAAAGATTTCTGGCTCCCAGGTGTCTTTTATACAGGTAACGAGTTGAGATTAGGAACACACTCTTAAAAGGAGTGCTCCTAATCTCAGCTTGTTACCTGTATAAAAGACACCTGTCCACAGAAGCAATCAATCAATCAGATTCCAAACTCTCCACCATGGCCAAGACCAAAGAGCTCTCCAAGGATGTCAGGGACATCCTTGGAGACCTACACAAGGCTGGAATGGGCTACAAGACCATCGCCAAGCAGCTTGGTGAGAAGGTGACAACAGTTGGTGCGATTATTTGCAAATGGAAGAAACACAAAATAACTGTCAATCTCCCTCGGCCTGGGGCTCCATGCAAGATCTCACCTCATGGAGTTGCAATGATCATGAGAACGGTGAGGAATCAGCCCAGAACTACACGGGAGGATCTTGTCAATGATCTCAAGGCAGTTGGGACCATAGTCACCAAGAAAACAATTGGTAACACACTACGCCGTGAAGGACTGAAATCCTGCAGCACCCGCAAGGTCCCCCTGCTCAAGAAAGCACATATACATGCCCGTCTGAAGTTTGCCAATGAACATCTGAATGATTCAGAGGAGAACTGGGTGAAAGTGTTGTGGTCAGATGAGACCAAAATGGAGCTCTTTGGCATCAACTCAACTCGCCGTGATTGGAGGAGGAGGAATGCTGCCTATGACCCCAAGAACACCATCCCCACTGTCAAACATGGAGGTCGAAACATTATGTTTTGGGGGTGTTTTTCTGCTAAGGGGACAGGACAACTTCACCGCATCAAAGGGACGATGGAAGGGGCCATGTACCGTCAAATCTTGGGTGAGAACCTCCTTCCCTCAGCCAGGGCATTAAAAATGGGTCTTGGATGGGTATTCCAGCATGACAATGACCCAAAACACACGGCCAAGGCAACAAAGGAGTGGCTCAAGAAGAAGCACATTAAGGTCCTGGAGTGGCCTAGCCAGTCTCCAGACCTTAATCCCATAGAAAATCTGTGGAGGGAGCTGAAGGTTCGAGTTGCCAAACGTCAGGCTTGAAACCTTAATGACTTGGAGAAGATCTGCAAAGAGGAGTGGGACAAAATCCCTCCTGAGATGTGTGCAAACCTGGTGGCCAACTACAAGAAACGTCTGACCTCTGTGATTGCCAACAAGGGTTTTGCCACCAAGTACTAAGTCATTTTTGCAGAGGGGTCAAATACTTAATTCCCTCATTAAAATGCAAATCAATTGATAACATTTTTTACATGCGTTTTTCTGGATTTTTTTGTTGTTATCCTGTCTCTCACTGTTCAAATAAACCTACCATTAAAATTATAGACTGATCATTTCTTTGTCAGTGTCACGCTCTGGTTCCGGGACGTTGTGAATGAACCAGGGTGTGTGTGTTTTGTTGGGTATTTGTTGTGGGGTTGGTTGTAAGGGTGTATTCGGTTGGTTGTGTTTTGGGTGTGTTTATTGTGGTGTCGTGTGACTCCCAATCGGAGGTAACGAGTGTCAGCTGTCGGCTCGTTATCTCTGATTGGGAGCCATATTTATTCTGTCTGTGTTCTCATGTGGGTTGTGGGTTTTTGTTCCAAGTTTAGTCTTTGTTACTATTGGACTTCACTTTCGTCTTTTGTTTTGTATTGACGTGCTTTTTCTAATTAAAAGTCATCATGTTCACTGCAACGCTGCGCCTTGGTCCGCTTATTTAGACGATCGTGACAGAAAAACCCACCATAGAAGGACCAAGCAGCGTGTCCAGGAGCAAGACAGCTGGACATGGGAGGAAGCGCCTGGTAAGGAGCTCGAGAGGCTGGCGATGGCCCAGGTGGGCAAATCGTGGTCCTGGGAGGACATGCTCGGGGGCAAGGGACCTTGGGGGAAGATCAAGGCCCTGGCGAGAGAGGAGCAACGGCGTCAGCAGGGCCATCATCGTTGGAAGGACGAGGCAACCCCAAAAAGTTTTTGGGGGGCACATGGCTTGGGCGACTGAGCAGCAGGAGGCTGCCACAAGGCAGATTCAGAAGGCTACCAGGTTAAGGGGGCTGACGGAGGCAGAGAAGGGACGGATTCAGGAGGCTACCAGGTTAAGGGGGTCACTGGCCAAAGTAGGGAAAGGAGATGTAGAGGCACGGCGTGAGAGACTGAGGTGTGTATCCAGTCCGGTCCGGCCCGTTCCTAATCCCGAGGTACAGCCAGTAGTGTGTGTCCCCAGTGCAGGTACGGCCTGTTCCGGCCCCTCGCACTAAGTGTACGGTGCGCGTCGCCAGCCCAGCCCGGCCTGTTCCTGAGCCTCATACGGAAGCCTACGGTGCGCGTCGCCAGCCCAGCCCGGCCTGTTCCGGCCACTCGCACCAGGGATACGGTGCACTTCGCCAGCCCGGCCCGGCCTGTTCCGGCCACTCGCACCAGGGATACGGTGCGCGTCGCCAGCTCAGCCCTGCCTGTTCCTACTCCACGCACCAGGGATACGGTGCGCTCGCCAGCCCGGCCCGGCCTGTTCCGGCCACTCGCACCAGGGATACGGTGCGCGTCGCCAGCCCAGCCCGGCCTGTTCCTACTCCACGCACCAGGGATACGGTGCAAGCCGCCAGCCCGGTACCTCCAGTTCCGGCACCACGCATCAGGCCTACGGTGCGTCCCCAGGGCCAAGCATGCCCTGTTGCTGCTTCCCGCACTAGCCCTGAGATGCGTGTCCTCAGCCCGGTACCTCCTGTTCCGGCACCACGCATCAGGCCTACGGTGCGTCCCCAGGGCCAAGCATGCCCTGTTGCTGTTTTCCGCACTAGCCCTTAGATGTGTGTCCTCAGGCCGGTACCTCCAGTTCCGGCACCACGCATCAGGCCTACGGTGCGTCCCCAGGGTCCAGCATGCCCTGTTGCTTCTCCCCGCACTAGCCCTGAGATGCGTGTCCTCAGCCCGGTACCTCCTGTTCCGGCACCACGCACCAGGCCTACGATGCGCCTCAGACGGCCAGAGTCTGCCGTCTGCCCAACGGGGCCTGAACTGTCCGTCTGCCCAACGCCGTCTGAACTGCCCGTCTGCCCAACGGCGCCTGAACTGCCCGTCTGCCCAACGCCGTCTGAACTGTCCGTCTGCCAAGCGCCGCAGGAACTGCCCGTCTGTACTGAGCCTGCAAAGCCGCCCGTCTGCCATGAGCCTTCAGAGCCGTCCGCCCAGACCCGGGAGCCGCTAGAGCTCTCCGCCAGACAGGAGCAGCCAGAGCCTTCCGCCAGACAGGATCAGCCAGAGCCTTCCGCCAGACAGGAGCAGCCAGAGCCTTCCGCCGAGACAGGATCAGCCAGAGCCTTCCGCCAGACAGGATCAGCCAGGAGCCTTCCGCCAGCCAGGATCGCCAGAGCCGTCCAGCCAGGATCCGCCTGAGCCAGCCAGCCAGGATCTGCCCCTCAGTCCGGTGCTGCCCCTTAGTCAGGTACTGTCCCTTAGCCCGGTGCTGCCCCTTAGTCCGGTGCTGCCCCTTAGTCAGGTGCTGCCCCTTAGTCAGGTGCTGCCCCTTAGCCCCGGTGCTGCCCCTTAGTCCGGTGCTGCCACTTAGTCCGGTGCTGCCCCTTAGTCAGGTGCTGTCCCTTAGTCCGGTGCTGCCTATTAAGCAGTTTGTGACTGTGGTGGGGTGGGGATCACGACCGGGGCCAGAGCCGCCACCGTGGACAGACGCCCACCCAGACCCTCCCCTAGTCTTTATGTTGGTGCGTCCGGGGTTCGCGCACCTTTAGGGGGTACTGTCACGCTCTGGTTCGGGACGTTGTGAATGAACCAGGGTGTGTGTGTTTTGTTGGGTATTTGTTGTGGGGTTGGTTGTAAGGGTGTATTCGGTTGGTTGTGTTTTGGGTGTGTTTATTGTGGTGTCGTGTGACTCCCAATCGGAGGTAACGAAGTGTCAGCTGTCGGCTCGTTATCTCTGATTGGGAGCCATATTTATTCTGTCTGTGTTCTCATGTGGGTTGTGGGTTTTTGTTCCAAGTTTAGTCTTTGTTACTATTGGACTTCACTTTCGTCTTTTGTTTTGTATTGACGTGCTTTTCTAATTAAAAGTCATCATGTTCACTCGCAACGCTGCGCCTTGGTCCGCTTATTTAGACGATCGTGACAGTCAGTGGGAAAACGTACAAAATCAGCAGGGGATCAAATACTTTTTTCCCTCACTGTAAACAAATTTGGGTACAACATTTTAGGGAAAGAAGCTTTTTGTGCATATGGAATATTTCGGAGATCTTTTATTTCAGCTCATGGGACAAACACTTTACATGTTGCGTTTATATTTTTTGATGCAGTCTCTTTGAGCATCTGACCCACTACACTGTACAGTCTATGTCTGCCTTTTTTAACATCTCATCTAAATCTGTTGTTGATTAAAATAAATGCTAGCCGTTTGTTGTCCCAGTTTTTACCAGCTTGTATGACAGTTGTTCGACGCTATAGCCTTTAGGACCAAAGCCTGTATTCAAGTATTTTGTAATAAAGCCTCTTAGTTACCTGTTAGTTACTGGGTTAGGGTTAGGGTTAGGGTTAGTTACCTGTTAGTTACTGGGTGTCCCCCCCACCAAAGATAGTTTGAGCTGTCAGAATTAACTCACGTAACACAATTTAATTGTAGTTTCCTTTTTTTAACATTCAGAAAAAAGAATTTGGCAGCAATCACTTTCACACTTCTATCTAAAATCTGATTAGCCGTTTGTTGTCATGGTTTTTATCAGCAGTATTTTGATGCTATAGCCTATATACAGCTATTATAGTGGTTAGTACCATAGCCTGTTAGTTACCCGGGTGTGTCCCAAATACTGTTTCAGAATGAACTTGTAACGATCCCGGCGGTCTGAGTCGGGTCCTGTCTGGTGACGAGTGTTTCTGGTCGTAGCTCCTGTTTCCCGAGGGTTCGGGAACGCTCCGGGGAGCGCGCTTGTTTCCGCACCTGCTTCCCATCAGCAATCGGCACACCTGGGCCTAATTATCACCCTTCTTAGGGTCTGGCCCAACATCCAGTTCCTGCCGGATCGTTAGCCATGAACAGTATGTTTTGCCGGGCGTATCAGCCTCAGTACTAGAGTTAGTTTTGTTGTTTTGTTGCACCCTGTTGACCTGCCTGGTACTTACCTCCGTTTTTGTTCTCCCCACAGTCACTCGTCCGGAACCTCTACCCAACCTCTGCCTGATGGTCGGCGGCTGCCGAGCCATCATCGGATCAACCACTGGACCCTCTACAACTCCTCCACGCCGCCGCTCTGTTCCCTGGATTATTTCCCTTCACCCTTGGTTCAGTAAATAAACACTCACCTTTTTGACACCACTTACCTTGTCCTGGTCTGCTTCTGGGTTCTGGCTTAGTAAACCGTGACAGAACGATCCGCCGTAATGAACCCAGCGGACCTGGACTCTGTTCGCCATGCTATTACCCAGCAGGAGAAGATGTTGGGTCATCATAGCACGGTACTACAGGAGATCGCGTTGTCAGTTCGGAACCTTTCTACGGTCTGACGGAGGTCCAGAACCAACGCAAGTGGCCGGTGGAGGATCCACTACCGGTTTCATCCATCTCGCCTGCCGCTTCTGAAGCTGTGGCCATCCGTGAGCCCAAGGTTCCGACGCGGATAAATATGAGGGGGAGCTGGGAAGATGCCGTTCCTTCCTTATGCAGTGTGGACTAGTGTTCGATCTACAGCCCTACTCTTATGCCACAGACAAGGCTAGGATAGCCTTTGTGATTGAGTTGCTGCGTGGTCGTGGCGCTGAGTGGGCTTCAGCCGTTTGGGAACGACAGGATCCCTGCATGGCTTCATACCAGGGGTTCACGACCGAGATAGAGGAAGCTCTTCGACCATTCCGTCCGAGGGAGGGACGCAGCTAGGCGCCTGTTTTCGCTCGCCAAGGAACTCTGCAGCGTGGCCGACTTCGTGATTGAGTTCAAGACGTTGGCTGTGGAGAGTGGGTGGAACGAGGAGTCTCTGCAAGCGGCCTTTTACCAGGGTCTGTCGGAGCAGCTCAAGGATGAGTTGATCTCCTATCCGGAGCCTAGTGACCTGGACAGCTTGGTAGCCTTGTCCATTCGGGTGGATAATCGAGTCCGAGAGCGAAGGAGGGAGAAGCAATGGGGTCCGTCCAATCGATCAGTTTCTCAGTTCCCAGTCGGGTCGGGTGGTGGACCAGAACACATCGATCATTCTCCACCACAGTGGATTAGTGGAGAGGTCCTCTCTCCCGATTCGAACCCATGCAAGTGGGGCGGCACGGGTTAACCAAGGAGGAGCGTCAACATAGACGTAAGACCAACTGCTGCCTCTACTGTGGTAGCTCGAGACATTACATCTCCACTTGTTCCCGGCGGTCGTCAAACTGCCCGGCTCGCTAAAGTTGGGAGGACTTTTAGCGAGCCAGTTTCAACCTCTCAGTACCTCTGTCAGACCCCGCTTCCCGGCTACCCTTGTGAACAGGAATCAGAGCTTAGCGCTTAACGCTTTTATCGATTCAGGTGCGATGGAAGCTTTCTTGATGCCGAGTTGGTGGAACAGCTGGGGCTTTCCAAGGAGCAATTGCCGGAAGCCATTAAGCGACCACTCTGAACGGCAGTAGTCTGGCACGTATCACGATGAGGACTGAACCGGTTAAGATGCGGTTGTCAGGGAATCATTCTGAGATGATTTCATTTTTTCATTCTGCCGTCTTCCCATGTTCCTCTGGTCCTTGGATACCCCTGGCTGAAGGAACACAATCCCACGTTCGATTGGGTGACGCGGGCAAGGTAACGAGTTGGAGCCTGGATTGTCATGCTAACTGTCTCAAGACTGCCTGCCCCCATTCGGTTCCCAGTCAGGTGATTGAGGCTAAACCTCCAGATTTGTCCCTGGTTCCCGAGACATATCACGATTTGGGGGAGGTTTTCAGTAAGCAGAAGGCTCTGTCACTCCCCTCCCCACCGACCATATGATTGTGCCATCAACCTGGTCCCTGGAGCTGTCTACCCCAAGGGAAGGTTATACAGTATCTCCCGACCTGAACGTGAGGCGTTGGAGACCTACATCAAGGAGTCCCTAGCTGCTGGCTCGTTCGTCCCTCGTCATCACCCCTGGGGCAGGATTCTTCTTTGTGGGTAAGAAGGATGGCTCTCTTCGACCATGTATTGACTATCGGGGGTTGAATGACATCACGGTCAAGAACAAGTATCCCCTGCCCTTGATGAGTTCTGCCTTCGACTCTTACAGGGTGCTACGGTGTTCACCAAGTTAGACCCTACGCAATGCGTATCACCTGGTCCGGATCAGAGAAGGGGACGAGTGGTTGACGGGTTTCAATACACCGATGGGGCACTTCGAGTATCAGGTGATGCCGTTTGGACTGACCAATGCTCCAGCGGTATTCCAGAGTATGGTGAACGACGTCCTGAGAGATATGATCGGTCTCTTCGTGTTTGTTTACCTGGATGACATTCTGATCTTCTCGAAGGAACCTACCGACCACGTCCAGCATGTCCGGCAGGTTCTGCAGCGATTGTTGGAGAATCGCCTGTTCGTGAAGGCCGAGAAGTGCGAGTTTCACGCCCACACAACATCCTTTTCGGGTACATCATCTCCAGGGGAGAGATTAGGATGGACCAGGAGAAGGTTAGAGCGGTTCTGGAATGGGCCCAGCCCGGTACGAGATTGCAGCTCCAGAGATTTTTGGGGTTTGCGAATTTCTACCGCAGATTCATCCGGGATTACAGCCGTGTGGCCGCTCCATTAACTGCCTTGACTTCCAGCATCAGGACCTTCAAGTGGAATCCGGAGGCGGATCGACGTTTCTGGATTTGAAGAGGCGATTCACCAACGCACCGATTCTCTCTCAACCGGACACGGCCCGTCAGTTCGTTGTTGAAGTGGACGCGTCTGATGTGGGGAGTTGGCGCCATCCTGTCGCAGCGATGCTCCACGGACAGTAAACTCCATCCCTGCGCCTACTACTCTCGTCGCCTTTCACCTGCGGAGAGGAATTACGATGTGGGTAACCGGGAGCTTCTCGCGGTGAAACTTGCCTTGAGGAGTGCGCGCCACTGGTTGGAGGGGGCGGAGCAACCGTTTATTGTCTGGACTGACCACAAGAATCTTGCTTACGGCAATGCGAAACGTCTCAACTCCCGCCAGGCCAGGTGGGCGTTGTTTTTCGGACGATTCAAGTTTGTCCTGACGTTCCGACCTGGGTCTAAGAACGGGCAAGGCGGAGCCTTGTCCCGGATGTTCTCCAAGACGGAGGAGAGTGGGTCCAAGACCGAGACTATTCTCCCCCCGAACTGCGTCGTGGAGCAGTCATGTGGAAGATTGAGGAGGAGGTGCTGGCGGCCCTTCGGACTCAGCCCGGTCCCGGTAACGGTCCACCCGGTCGGTTGTTTGTGCCTGAGTCGGTTCGTCCTGCTGTTCTCAAGTGGTCCCACGCCAGTAAGATGGCTTGTCACCCTGGCGTGGCTCGGACTATGGCGTTTCTTCGCAGACGTGTTTTGGTGGCCTGCCATGGCCGAGGATACTCGGGGTTTTGTTGCTGCCTGTCCAGTGTGTGCAGAATAAGAGTACCAATCGGCCCAGCTCTGGACTACTTCACCCCCTTCCTATTCCCCGCGTCCATGGTCGCATCTGGCCCTGGACTTCGCCCGGGTTGCCCGTTCTGAGGGGGAACACGGTCGTTCTGACTATCGTGGACAGATTCAGCAAGTTCGCCCCACTTTGTGCCGATTGCCAAGCTTCCTCTGCCTCGAGACGTCCGAGATCCTGGTTAGGGAGGTTTTCAGGGTCCACGGTTTTGCCCAGTGATATCGTTTCCGACCGTGGCCCTCAGTTTACCTCTGCTGTCTGGAAGTCCTTCTGTTCGGCCATTGGAGCTACAGTCAGTCTCACATCTGGTTTTCACCCCCAATCCAATGGTCAGGGCGGAGAGAGCCAACCAGAAGATGGAATCCACGCTACGCTGTCTGGTCTCTTCCAACCCCACCTCCTGGGCCTCTCAGTTGCCTTGGGTTGAGTATGCCCACAATACTCTCCCTACATCTGCCACTGGGATGTCTCCTTCCAGTGCCTGTATGGCTACCAACCTCCCCTGTTCCCTTCTCAGGAGAAGGAGCTCTCAGTGCCTTCTGTTCAGGCCCACATTTACGTTGCCACCGGACCTGGCATCGGGCCAGAAAGGCACTCCTTAGAGGTTCGGACCGGTATCAGCTCCAGGCGAATCGTCGCGGGATCCCGCTCCCACCTATACCATCGGAGATAGGGGTTTGGTTGGCCACACGGGATCTTCCGTACGGACTGAGTCTAGGAAGTTGTTACCCGAAGTTCATTGGTCCGTTTTGGTGGAGAAGGTGATCAATCCAGTGGCAGTTCGACTCAAACTACCGAGGACGTCTCAGAGTCCATCCCACCTTTCATATCTCCTGCCTCAAGCCTGTCCTCCTCAGTCCTCTGTTGCCTCCTCCGCCTCCTCCTCCTCCTCCTCGGATGATCGGAGGTGGTCCTGCCTACACGGTGCGGCGCATCATGGATTCCCGACGGCGGGGCCGGGGTTTCGTATCTCGTGGACTGGGAGGGGTATGGTCCTGAGGAGAGGAGTTGGATTCCGCGGCGACAGGTCCTAGATCCGGATCTCATCAGGGACTTCTACCGCCTCCATCCTGGCGCTCCGGGAGTCCGCCCGGTGGCGTTTCGTCGGAGGGGGGTACTGGGACGATCCGGCGGTCTGAGTCGGGTCCTGTCTGGTGACGAAAGTGTTTCTGGTCGTAGCTCCACCTGTTTTCGAGGGTTCGGGAACGCTCCGGGAGCCGCGCGCTGTTTCCGCACCTGCTTCCCATCAGCAATCGGGCACACCTCGGGCCTAATTATCACCCTTCTTAGGGTCTGGCCCAACATCCAGTTCCTGCGGATCGCTAGCCATGAACAGTATGTTTTTGCCGGCGTATCAGCCTCCAGTACTAGAGTTAGTTTTTGTTGTTTTGTTGCACCCTGTTGACCTGCCTGGTACTTACCTCCGTTTTTGTTCTCCCCACAGTCACTCGTCCCGGAACCTCTACCCAACCTCTGCCTGATGGTCGGCGGCTGCCGAGCCATCATCGGATCAACCACTGGACCCTCTACAACTCCTCCACGCCGCCGCTCTGTTCCCTGGATTATTTCCCTTCACCCTTGGTTCAGTAAATAAACACTCACCTTTTGACACCACTTACCTTGTCCTGGTCTGCTTCTGGGTTCTGGCTTAGTAAACCGTGACAGAACTCCTGTACAATCTTTCAATTGTGGTCTCCTTTCACAACATTCAGAAACAAGGAATGGCAAATAACTGCAGCAATGTCAGTGTCACACTTCTAAGAGTGCAACAGCAAGCGGGGCGGCACATATGTCTGTATGAAAACGCGTAGGAGAGAGAAGCGGAGAGGCAGAGAAAATAAGTGAAGCTAATATCGGGTGTTGTTCTGAGCTTCTGTTCTTCCTCCAGTACTAACTATGGTGATAATTGACATTGGATAAATCATAACATAAAACAGAAGGTGTATTTCCCTGTTGTTGTCATCGTTGTGTTAGTACGTTGTTCTCTACCTCCACTGTAACACGCCACACAGAACGTTTGAGGAATTGATTTGACATGCAGGTATGTAGCATGTACATGCTAATGTAGACCGAGCTGTGTTACAATAGCACACACACACCAGTGACAGTCGGTGCCGTTTAAGACGAGGGAGGACGATACATTTTTGTATGAGCATGGCCTTATTTCTATTACAGCATATTGGATGACTGTCATTCATAGTCCATTTAATCAGTTCAATTAAAGTTTACAACGTAGGTGCACAGGTGGAGAGAAAAAATGTGAGTAGTCAAGGTGACACAGTGACACATTCAATCCCGCCTTGCACACTCTTGCCTGCATCTAGTTGATCTAGGGTGTAATCATTAGTCCAATGGTTGCAAACGAGAGTTTCTATTGGACAAATTCAGGTATGTTTATCCCAAATTCGTTCAGTTTGCTTCCGTCCAAAAAACATTTTTCAACAGAATACGAGGAATGAATACACCCCTGATCACACGATAAAACACAGTTCACTTTCATAGCAGCCACATACAAACTGCATGATCACTTTGATCGTTGTATAATTCCTTCTCGCATCTACGTGCTCTCCTCACCTTTTCACTTGGCTTGTAGACTTCATTACACAACACATCAGATGTCTGTGACCAGGCGAAAAAACCTTTCCTAGCCAAACCTTCATATCAAAACCGCTAAACGCTACACACAGCCTACATCGTTGTTAACATATTATCTAACGTCATAGGGTGCGTTCGGAAACAGCATGTGGTTGTGGTATATCAAAGCTCACAGCCTCTAAACTGGGTTAAAACCAACAACAATAATGAAAATAAAGACCAGGCTACAAACTAATGATAATTAGTTTCAGATAAATTCTAGAAAACAGTTGTTAAAGAAACTGAGACAGTTTTAACAAAGTTTTCCCTCGAGTGAGAACTACCAGTAGGCTAGCTGAGAAACGAATGGCTTTTCTTTTAAAACCCTCATTGAAGAGTCTCCTTAACTTCTCTGTGGTGATGGACATGCTCTCTACAGAGGTCAACATGTCATAATGCAGAGACCAAAATAAAATTAACAGGTTATGACATCACAAACTCAGTTCCACAGCAGAATCCTTGTCCTTCCTGTCCTTCCTGTGATTCCTGAAACGTTTAGCTTGTAATGAAATCCTTTGTGTTAGGCTGGCATAGCTGAGGGGAGGAGAGAACAGAGGAGAGGAGAGAACAGAGGACAGGAGAGAACAGAGGAGAGGAGACCAGAGGAGAGGAGAGAAGAGAGGAGAGAAAATGAGAGAGGAGAAGGGCAGAGGAGAAGAGAACAGAACAGAGGAGAAGAGGAGAGAGGAGAACAGAGGAGGAGAGAACAGAGGAAAGAAGACGAGAAGAGAACAGAGGAGAAGAGAAGAAAACAGAGGAGAGGAGAAGAGAACAGAGAGGAGAAGAGAACAGAGGAGAAGAGAAGAGAACAGTGCAGAGGAGAAAAGAACAGAGGAGAACAGAGGAGAGGAGGATAGAGGCGAGGAGAACAGAGCAGAAGAGAAGAGAAGAGAACAGAGGAGAACAGAGGAGAGGAGAAGAAACAATGGAGAGGAGAAGAGAAGAGAACAGAGAGGAGAAGAGAACAGAGGAGAGAAGAGAAGAGAAAAGAACAGAGGAGAGAAGAGAAGAGAAGAGAGGAGAAGTGAACAAAGGAGAGGAGAACAGAGGAAGAGAGAACAGAGGAGAGCAGTACAGAGGAGAGGAGAACAGAGGAGAGGAGAAGAGAAGGAGAGAACAGAGGAGGAGAGAACAAAGGAGAAGAGAACAGAGGAGAGGAGAACAGAAGAGAACAGAGGAGAGGAGAGAAGTGAACAGAGGAGGAGAGAACAGAGGAGAGGAGTACAGAGGAGAGGATAACAGAGGAGGAGAGAACAGAGGAGGAGAGAACAGAGGAGAAGAGAACAGAGGAGAGGAGAACAGAAGAGAACAGAGGAGAGGAGTAGAGAAGAAGAAGACAATAGAGGAGAAGAGAGAACAGAGGAGAGGAGAGAGAGAACATAGAGAGGAAGAGAAGTGAACAAAGGAGAGGAGAAGAGAACAGAGGAAGAGAGAACAAAGGAGAGGAGAAGAGTACAGAGGAGAAGAGAAGAGTACAGAGGAGAAGAGAAAGAACAGAGGAGAAGAGAACAGAGGATAAGAGAACAGAGGAGAGGGGAGGAGAACAGAGGAGAATAAACAGAGGAGAACAGAGCAGAGGAGAGGAGAAGAGAAGAGAGGAGAAGTGAACAAAGGAGAGGAGAACAGAGGAAGAGAGAACAGAGGAGAGCAGTACAGAGGAGAGGAGAACAGAGGAGAGGAGAAGAGAAGGAGAGAACAGAGGAGGAGAGAACAAAGGAGAAGAGAACAGAGGAGAGGAGAACAGAAGAGAACAGAGGAGAGGAGAAGTGAACAGATGAGGAGAGAACAGAGGAGAGGAGTACAGAGAAGAGGATAAAAGAGGAGGAGAGAACAGAGGAGGAGAGAACAAAGGAGAAGAGAACAGAGGAGAGGAGAACAGAAGAGAACAGAGGAGAGGAGAAGAGAAGACAAGAGAGCAGAAGAGAAGAGAACAGAGGAGAGGAGAAGAGAACATAGGAGAGAAGAGAAGTGAACAAAGGAGAGGAGAAGAGAACAGAGGAAGAGAGAACAAAGGAGAGGAGAAGAGTACAGAGGAGAAGAGAAGAGTACAGAGGAGAAGAGAAAAGAACAGAGGAGAAGAGAACAGAGGATTAGAGAACAGAGGAGAGGGGAGGAGAACAGAGGAGAGGAGAGGAGAAGAGAAGAGAGGAGAGGAGAATTGAACAGATGAGGAGAGAACAGAGGAGAAGAGTACAGAGGAGAGGAGAACAGAGGAGGAGAGAACAGAGGTGGAGAGAACATAGGAGGAGAGAACAGAGGAGAGGAGAACAGAAGAATACAGGGGAGATTAGAACAGAGGAGAACAGAGGAGAGGAGAAGAGAACATAGGAGAGAAGAAGAGAACAGAGGAAGAGAGAACAAAGGAGAGGAGAAGAGAACAGAGGAAGAGAGAACAGAGGAGAGCAGTACAGAGGAGAGGAGAACAGAGGAGAGGAGAAGAGAAGGAGAGAACAGAGGAGAGGAGAGGAGAGAACAGAGGTATAGAGAACAGAGGAGAGGAGTACAGAGGAGAGGAGAACAGAGGAGGAGAGAACAGAGGAGAGGTGAGGAGAAGAGAAAAGAGGAGAGGAGAAGAGAACAGAGGAGAGCAGAAGAGAGGAGAGGAGAGGAGAAGAGAAGAGAATAGAACAGATGAGAGGAGAAGAGAACAGAGAGGAGAAGAGAGGAGAAGAGAACAGAGCAGAGGGGAAGAGAAGAGAACAGAGGAGAGGAGAAGAGAACATAGGAGAGCGGAAGAGAAGAGAACAGAGGAGAGGAGAAGAGAACAGAGGAATAGAGAACAAAGGAGAGGAGAAGAGAACAGAGGAAGAGAGAACAGAGGAGAGCAGTACAGAGGAGAGGAGTACAGAGGAGAGGAGAAGAGAAGAGAAGAGAACAAAGGAGAGGAGAAGAAACAGTGGAGAGGAGAAGAGAACGGAGGAGAGAAGAGAGAGAGAAGAGAACAGAGGAGGAGAAAGAGAGAGTGAGAATATACAGTGATAGAAAGAGAGGAGAACAGAGGAGAGGGAGAAGAGAAGGAAGAGACAAAAGAGGAGAGGAGAGAACAAGAGGAACGGAGAGGAGGAGAACAGAACAGAACAGAGGAGAGGAGTACAGAGGAGAGGAGAGGAGAGGAAAACAGATGAGAGCAAAAGAGAACAGAGGAGAGGAGAAGTGAACAGAAAGAGGAGAGAGAAGAGAGAAGAGAACAAAGAATAGAAAAAGAAAGAAATAATAGAAGTAACAGAGTGAGCAAGGAAAGAAAATGAGGAGAGGAAAAAAAAGAGAAAAAGGAGAGAGGGAACAGGAAGAAGGAAGAAGAACAAAGGAGGGGAGAAGAGAAAGAGGAGAAGAGAAGAGAACAGAAGAGAGAGAGAAAAGAGAGATGGAGAAGAGAACAGAGGATTAGGAAAGAGGAGAAGGGAGAGGAGAACAGAGGAGGAAGAGAAGAGAGAGGAGAGGAGAATTGAATAGAGAGGAGAGAAATAAGGAGAAGAAGAGGAGAGGAGAACAGAGGAGGAGAGAAAGGGGAGAGAAAGAGAAGAGAACAGAAGAGAGGAGAAAACAGAAAAAGATAAGAGGAGAACAGGAAGGGAGGAGAAGAGAAAAAAGAGAGTAGAAGGAACAGAGGATAGAACAAAATGAGGAGAAGAGAAACAGAGGAAGAGAGAAAAGAGAGGAGCAGTACAGAGGAGAGGAGAAACAGAGAAGATTAGAAGAGAAGAGAGAACAGAAGAGAGGAGAATGAGAATGAATAGAGAAGAGGAGAACAGAGAAACAGAGAAGAAAGAAATAGAGGAGAGTATGAGAAGAGAAGAGGAGAGAGAAGAGGAAGGAGAAGAAACAAGAGGGAGTAGAGAGAGAGAAGAGAGAGTAGGAGAGAAGAGAAATGAGGAGAAGAAGGAGAAGAGAAACAGAGGAGAGGAGAAGAGAAAAGAGGAGAAGAGAGGAGAAGAGAACAGAGGAGAGGGTTGAAGAGCAAAGAGAACAGAGGAGAGGAGAGAAGAAGAAGGAAAAGAGGAAGAGAGAACAAAGAGAGGAGAAGAGAACAGAATGAAAGAGGAGAGAGACAGAAGAGAGAGAAATGAGAGAGGGAAGAGATAGAGAGAACAAGAGTAGAGAAGAGAGAACAGAGAGAGACGGAAGGAACAGAGGAGAGGATAACAGAGGAGGAGAATAGGAAAGAAAAAGAAAAAAAGAGAAGAAAACAGAGGAGAGGAGAAGAGAAGACAAGAGAGTAGAAGAGAAGAGAACAGAGGAGAGGAGAAGAGAACATAGGAGAGAAGAGAAGTGAACAAAGGAGGAGAGAACAGAGGAGAGGAGAACAAACAAGGAGAGAACAGAGGAGAGGAGTACAGAGGAGAGGCGATGAGAAGAGAAAAGAGGAGAGGAGAAGAGATGTGAAGAGTGGAGAAAAAAGAGATGAGAGAGAACAGAGGAAAAGAGGAGAGAGAACAGAGGAAAAAGAACCAAAGAATAATATAACAGAGGAGAAGAAAACAGAGGAAAAGATAATACAACAGAGGAGAAGAAAACAGAGGAGAAGAGAGGAGAGGAGAGGAGAAGAGATGAGAACAGATGAGAGGAGAGGAGAGGGAGGAGAGAATAAGTTGAGGAGAGAACAAGGGAAAAAAAGGAGGAGACAGAGCAAGAATGAAACAGAGAGAAGAGAACGGATAACAGAGGATGGAGAGAAACAGAGAGAGGAGACAGAGAGGGAAGAAACAGAGGAGGAAAACAGAGGAGAGGAGTACAGAGTGAGAGGATAAAGAGGATGGAGAGAATAGAGGAGAGAGAGAACAGAGAGAGGAGACCAAGAAAGAAGAGGAACAGAAGGAAAGAGAAGACAAGAGAGTAGAAGAGAAGAGAACAGAGGAGAGGAGAAGAGAACATAGGAGAGAAGAGAAGTGAACAAAGGAGGAGAGAACAGAGGAGAGGAGAACAAACAAGGAGAGAACAGAGGAGAGGAGTACAGAGGAGAGGCGATGAGAAGAGAAAAGAGGAGAGGAGAAGAGATGTGAAGAGTGGAGAAGAGTACAGAGGAGATGAGAGGAGAACAGAGGAGAACAGAGGAGAGGAGAACAGGGGAAAGGAGAGGAGAAGAGAACCAAGGAGATTAGAATATAACAGAGGAGAAGAAAACAGAGGAGAGGAGTACAGAGGAGAGGATAACAGAGGAGGAGAGAATAGAGGAGGAGAGAACAGAGGAGAGGAGACAAGAGAAGAGAAGAGAACAGAGGAGAGGAGAAGAGAAGACAAGAGAGTAGAAGAGAAGAGAACAGAGGAGAGGAGAAGAGAACATAGGAGAGAAGAGAAGTGAACAAAGGAGGAGAGAACAGAGGAGAGGAGAACAAACAAGGAGAGAACAGAGGAAAGAACGAGGAGAGGAAAGAGAAGAGAGAAAGGGAGAGAGAAGAGATGAAGAGATGGAGAAGAGTACAGAGGAGATGAGAGGAGAATAGAGGAGAACAGAGGGAGAGTGAGAAAAAAGGAAAGGAGAGGGAGAAGAGAATCAAGAGAGGATTAGAATAAAAATAGAGGATGAAGAAAAAAAAAGAAGAGGAGAGGAGAGGAGAGTGAGAGGAGAATGAGATTGAGAACAGATTGAGAGGAGAGGAGAAGAGAAGAGACGAGAGAGAGGAGATAAAAGAGAGAGAGAACAGGAGGGAGATGGAGAGGAGAGGAGAGGAGAGAGAGAGATGAGAGTAAAAGAGAGAAACAGAGAGAGAAACAGATTAGAGGAGATATATTAGTGAACAGAGAGGAGAAGAGAACAGATGGAGAGAGTTAACAGAATTGAGAGAGAGAACAGAGGAGATGAACAGAGGAATGATAACAGAGAAGAGAAAATAAAGAGACAAAAATAAACAGAAGAGAAGAAAGATTAAAGAAGAGAAGAGAAAAGAGGGAGGGAAGGAACATAGAGAGAAGAGAAGTGAACAAAGGAGGAGAGAACAGAGGAGAGGAGAACAAACAAGGAAAGAACAGAGGAGAGGAGTACAGAGGAGAGGCGATGAGAAGAGAAAAGAGGAGAGGAGAAGAGATGTGAAGAGTGGAGAAGAGTACAGATGAGAAAAAAAAGGAAACAGAGAAAAAAAGGAAAGAAAAAAGAAAAAAACAAGAATGAGAAGATGAACAGAGGAGAGAGAACAGAGAAGAACAGAGGAGAGGAGAACAGAGGAGAGGAGAAGAGAGGAGAGAGAGAAAAGAGAAGAGAAAGAGAAGATAGAGAACAGAGGAGAGGAGGACAGAGGAGAGAGGAGAATAGAGAGAGAGAAAAAGGAGAGTGAGAAGAGAAGATAAGAGAAGAGAAGAGAAACAGAGGAGAAGAAAGGAGAGAGAAGAGAAGGAAGAGAAGAGAATAGAACAGATGAGAGGAGAAGAGAAAGAGAGGAGAAGAGAGGAGAAGGAGAAAGAGAAGAAGAAGAAAGAACAAGGAAGGAGAAGAGAAGAAGGAGAGGGAAGAGAAGGAAACAGAGGAGAGGAGAAGAGAAAAAGGAAGAGAGAACAAAGGAGAGGAGAAGAGAACAGAGGAAGAGAGAACAGAGGAGAGCAGTACAGAGGAGAGGAGTACAGAGGAGAGGAGAAGAGAAGAGAAGAGAACAAAGGAGAGGAGAAGAAACAGTGGAGAGGAGAAGAGAACAGAGGAGAGAAGAGAGGAGAAGAAAAGAGGAGAGGAGAACAAAGAGAGACAGAGGAGAGAGAAACAGAGGAGATAGAAATGGAACAGATGGGAGAGAACAAAGGATGAAAATAGATGAGAGGAAAAAGTAAAAATCAAGAGAGAAGAGAAGGAGAGAAAGAAGAAAGAGAACAGAAGAGGAGAAGTGAAAGAAAAAAAAAAAAAAAAGAGAACAAGAGATGGAGAAGAGAAGATAAAGGAGAGGAGAAGAGAAGACAAAGTGAGAGAAGAGAAGAGGAACAGATGGAGAGGAGAAGAGAAAGCGGAGAGAAGAGAAGAAAAAAGGAGAGGAGAAGAGAAAAGAAGAAGAGAGAAAAAGAGAGGAGAAGAGAACAGAGGAAGAGAGAAAAAGGAGAGGAGAAATACAGAGGATAAAGAAGAGTAGAGAGGAGAAGAGAAAAGACAGAAAGAAAAAGGAATGAGAGAAAGAGAGGAGAGGGAGAGAGAGAAAGAGGAGAGGAGAGGAGAAGAGAAGAGAGGAGAGGAGAAGTGAACAGAGGAGGAGAGAACAGAGGGAGGAGTACAGAGGAGAGGATAACAGAGGAGGAGAGAAAAGGAGGAGAGAGAAAAGGAAAGAGAAAGAGGAGAGGAGAACAGAAGAATAAAGAAGAACAGAGGAGAAGAAAAGAGAAAAGAGAGAGAAAAAAAAAGAGGAGGAGAGAACAAAGGAGAGGAGAAGAGAAAGGAAGAGAGAACAGAGGAGAGGAGTATAGAGGAGAGGAGAACAGAGAAGATTAGGAAGAGAAAGGAGAGAAACAGAGGAGAGGAGAGAGAGAATATATGGAGAACAGAGGAGAGGAGTAAAGAGGAAGAAAAAGAGGAGGAGAGAAGTAAGATGAGAGTTAGGAGGAAAGAGAAGAGAAAGAAAGAAGAGAAGAGAGGAG